>NW_026125255.1:0-150084 GCF_943737965.1 Phodopus roborovskii | reverse complement strand
AAAATATTATTAGTATTATTACTTTATCTGGGTGTTTAGTCCAGCTTTTAAGATTGTTTTTCATGTCAGGATGAAAATAGTGCAAGGGGACTATAATCCCTGCCATTGGGCAATCTGTCAATCATAAACATTAATGAAATGAAATTTTCCTGTTTTTGATAAGTTGTTGAAGGAGTTTTGGAATCAACTCTGAAAAATCAACAGTTACTTAAATACAGAAAAATGTGATTTTATAAAACAAAGTGATTTCCCATTGGATGGAGCTACATTTTTAAGATTATTCACATAAGTTTTTGAAATTATATCCTCTAACTATTTAGATCAGATATTAAGTATGTGAGCTGCTACTATGCACTAAGTACTTTGCACTTAGTACTCACTACTGTGTTACATAGTAATTACTATGTACATAATCTCAAGTACTACATACATTTAAAATCCTGATGCTCTATTTTACACTTAAGATGAAATATTTATCTTATATATTTTTATCTTGCCATAATTTTTTTCCCGTATTATTAGTGGGATATTCATTTGCATTTTATTTAGTATCTGTTGTGGGTGGGCACTTGTATGGTATGGCACACCAAGGTTAGAAGATAACCAAGTAAGTAAGTTCTATATTTCCACCATGAAGGTCCCAGGGACCAAACTCAGTTTTCTGGTTTGGCTGCAAACATACTGACCATCTCATTGATATATATATATATATATCATATATAATATTCATATATATCATATATATATATTCATATATATCATATATATATATGAATGACTTTCTTACACTAATTGGACTAGAACACTAAGAAAGAGCTGATGCCTTAGCACATTTTTTCCATAAAATCTAAGATCATACTAGGTACAAGAGAATATTGAAGGCCATATATATATAACCTCCTGCTAATTTTCCACATTGGTACACACTTCTCTTTCATTCTCGATTGTCAACATAGATTGATATGTTAGTATCCTCTGGGCTTAGTTCATAATACACAGTCAATAAGTGTTCACTGCATTGAATTAATGCCTAGTTTGTATTTTTTTAGTTAGTCTACCCCAACATTGTAAAACAATGAAAGAAGAGAAAATTACTCCCCCATTGTTTATCAAGGTGCTAAAATATGTAACTATCCATCACTGCTCTACCTTGAGTCACCACATTTGTTTTTCCATTCATTTCATTCGTGTAACTTTTCAAAAATGGCAGTCTTTATCTATATTATTTACTTGAGAATAATGAACTAAATAGTACTAATGTCAAGTTATTTAAATCCAATTTTTGGGTATTGTCATTTTCAATGTCTCATATAGTTCTTTTTTCCAAAAGCTATGTTAATGCAAATTAAATGACCATAGATAGTGTGGAGACATTGTTAGATATTAGATAAATCATTGCTCACATTGGCATCCACTGTATTTGTACATCTCCCTAATGTTTCTAGATATGGCACATTGATACTAGGTAAACAACATAACATGAAATATTGAAGTCAATTTACAGATATGTTCAATATATATATATATATATATATATATATATATGCATTCACACACACAGTGAACTGATAGTATTAAATCAACTATATATTTAAATACTGATTTGATGAAATTTCAGGCTACTTTATCAGGAATCTTCATCATAAAGAAAATAGCATCTTTCTTTGGAAAAACAAATGGGATATCACTAATATTCACAATAGTATTTCTAGAAATATTTGTCTAATCAGAAGGCAAAAATGTGATTGTCAACATATATCTTATAAGGTAATTATAAAGTAAATGTCACTGAGTTTTTTATGCCTTCATCTTCATATTAAATTATGCTTCACTTATATCCTTGGTCCACCTATCTCAGAATATGGGAGCTGATTTTGAGACTATGGCATGAAATGACACTTTATTATAATGTATACAGTGAGCCTTGGGTGAACTGGGACTGGGCTAAGTTCATTATTTTGTCACTACTGCACTACAAAATGCATTTTAGCTCCTGTCCAGGTTATTTATGTCTCAAAATTGAATATAATCATGTCAAAAAAGTAATGTGAGATATTGGGGAGAAAAAACCCAGATGTAATATTTTCAGATTTCCATTTGTGAGTGGTGTTCTTGGAGCCCTGGGAACACAGCAACCCAATTAAGGAGGTATTGATCAGTTCCCATCATTTAACTGTAGACAGAAGGACAAGAGGTTTGCAGTTTACAAGTTTATGTGGTTTGTCTTGGTTTGGGGTTGTTTTCTAAGTGAATTTCAACTTTCAAAAAATCCTATCATGTTCACACTCTGAGTTTATCCGGATTTTCATGAAATCTTAGCAAAGGCTGTGGATGGTGGAACTTCTACTCCACATGGACTTCAAAGAAAGGAAGGGAAAGCAACGAAAGAGGCCGAGAAGGGAAGTGTGGCTGAAGCCGCCCACCCCTGCAACTGCAGTCCTCTATCCATCTCCCTGTCGATGGGAACAGCTACTGTTTCTTTATTTCTTATGCTAAAGCCCATATGGCCATTCTTTGTTTGAACCCCGCCCCATAAATCCAAAGAGTTTGTAATATGATCTCATCTTGCAGATGAGAGATGGAGATGTAGACAAGTTAAATAACTCCTTTCCTATTGCCAAGCTACCAGGGGACACAGCCAACACTCAAATCCAGCTTTGAGGCTGTTGCTATTGCTTTATCTACTATAGTCTTGTTTCACTTGTCCCCCAGAGACAGCCTACCTGTCGGGGATCTCAAGTTGTTTTATTCCTTTCTTAAATAAACCACTTTCCCCAACATAGCTTTATTTTATTTTATTTTTGAGTTTGTTTTTTTAAGGTGGTTAGACTCATGTGATACAAGTTTGGTCCCAGTACGACTCGAAGACAGGATAAAAACTTTAAGAGGTGAATGCCTGAAGGGAGGTCATTATGTGATGGGTAACATCCCAAGCAAGAATTCTTACTTTACTTGTGGGAATATGTTTAATCTCCCTGGGACAAGATTAGTTATTGCAATGTTAGATTCCTTTAAGGCAAGGTCATCCCACTGGTCTGGCTTCTTCCACACACAGATATGACAACCTTACATACATTCCTAGCTAAGGAAATTGTTCATGTGCTATGCTGAGGCATGCGGCTTTCACTGGATTTGACCAACAATGCTTTGTCACTTTAGCTTCAAAATTGCATGTCAAAATAAACCTATTTTGTTTTATCAGCACCTTAACCTCATATTTTACTATAACATCCCCAAGCAGCCTAAGAAAAGAGAATTCCTCTCAAAAGCTCATCTCTTGCACTTCTAATTTTAAGTAAGTTAGTCTCCAATTTAAATAAATAAGCTAGTCTTTCTTTCACTGTGGAACATAAGAGTTTGACTTTCATTCTTTCAGGGTGTAAAACGCAAAGCCTTAATTTTGTGGTAGCTGAAAGCTTTATAAAATGAAAAAGATAGGCTAGGGGAGGATCCTATAATGTAAAGATTTCAGTGGGAAGTCCTTTGCACATATTTAGGTACTCATGGGCACCTTACCACCTGCATTTTCTTATCCTTGCTATCTTCATCCATGTATAGTTCCTTCTGTTTTTTTGGCCAGAAAGAAGGAATTACATAGACTTGTTTATTCTGCTGCACTATCTGCCTCTGGGTTGATGTCAACCACAGTTTCAGTGTAGACTACACACTCAGATGCTCCTTGTCTTTAAACAATTAACTTCATCTCTTTAAGTTTCTGTTTCCTTGTGTCTAACACAGGAATAATACTTAGACACTCTCAGTCTTCGCTGACATTCAGTTTTATAGTTGCACCAGATATTAGCTATGCCACAGAAGATGGATGCCACACACTTTAAGCTGCCAAAGAGAAGTCAAGATCCCTGCTACTTTGCTTATCTTTGTATTATAAGAAAGGGTGATGGAACCAGAATGCACATGATAGAAAATCTTGGATTATTTGAAATCTTAGTTGCTATGCCAATGTGGCAAGCAAAATGTATGTTACGTTTAGATATAGCTGAGAACATAGAGGCTTCCTGCCATATTGATATTGATCAAATGAGCCACTTCTACCAGCAGAAACACAGGCTGAACACTTACAAGTTTATTTTGCATGAGATATGTGCTAAAAAAAATCAAATAGAAGCCTCGATTTGTAAATTGCAATTCATTGTAAATGTATCTCTCAAGGCAAGATTTGTTCTTTAAGTTAAAAAAAAACTCCTAGAGAAGAATTCATTTGAGATAATATATTCAGTTCAGTTGAGCACCCTGGCAACCAAGCACAGTATGGTTTTTAGATAGCCTTGGTTGAAGGGGTAGACTCTGCCTGTCACATACTTACAAACTGCAACTAGCTTTCAAGCATGCCCATTACTAACTGCATTTAAGTTTTTCTTCACATAATTTTTACCATCTACAACAAATCTTCATCTTTGAGGCTTTGCTTGTCTACTTCTTTCCCTTCTGGAGGAGTTGGTGCCGGCCACTGGCACTGGCCTTATCCAAGTTCCCATCTCCTCACAATGAATGTGCCTTTGAAGACAATGCAGACTCAAATCTACATACTATCATAACCAGTAAGGAATAATCCAAACATCATAAATAGCTGTCCCAATGATAATGCCACCACTTAACACATTTTCCAATAGAAAACAAATGATTAAATCAGAAGGTTTTCAAAGGCATATTTAATTTGTATGTGATGTTCCCAGAACACATATGATAAGACAAAGAGTTATTTATCCAGATAAGAAAATGCTTCTTAACTGCATTTTCTCTACACACAATTTTAAAATCTAGTTCTATTCCTATTTGATCACCATTGTAATAAATTACACACATTGATTGTCCAATACCAAGTGGTCATCACTGAAAGCATACAAATAAATAACATTATAATAACATTATACAGATTGAGAACATTATATTTAGGAATATATATATATATACATATATTGATATATATACATACATATATATATATGTATATATATATATATATATATGTATATATATATAACAACAATAACAACAGAGGACTTCAATTGGAAAGAGAGAAATATACCCCTTATGGGAGTGTTGGATTATAAGGAAGGGGAGAAATGAAGTAATTATATTATAATTTAGAAACAGAAATATAAAATAAGTTACATTTTCTGGAGATCAGAAACTCTAGTCTTCAGATGCTGGAAATTTCTTTAAAGGGATCAAGTTTCTTTCATTGTCTGATTTCTAGAGAATGTTGTGCTAGTATTTTTTCATGGTATGCTAGATTGTTTTATATTAACTTGACACAACTAGAGTTATCTGAAAGGAGGAAGCATCAATTGAGAAAATGTCTCCATATGATCTAGATTAAAGGCATTTTGTTAATTAGTAATTGGTAGGGAGAGCCCAACTCATTGTGGGTGATATCATCCCTGAACTGACTATAGTAGGTTCTACAAGAAAGTAGATGGAACAAGTCATGAAAGTAAGTGGCACCCTCCTATGGTCTCTGCATCAGCTCCTGCCTCCAGGTCTTTGCCCTGTTTGAGTTCCTGTCCTGACTTCCTTTGATGATGAAGAGCAGAAATGTAAACCAAATTAATTCTTTCCTCCACAACTTGATTTTGGTCATGGTGTTTCATTGTACTAAAAGTAACCCTGACAAGACACATGAAAACCAACGTTGTAGAGACAATTAGTTTTAAAAGAGGTGATGTTTATTTTGCTTACTGTTTCAGAGGCTTTGGTTTATGTTCCTTAGACTCTATTGGTGTTAGGGCTTGCAGTGAGGCAGAACATATTGGGGGAGAGTGTATGTACAGGAAGTCTGTTTACATCATGGTGGCCATTTAACTACAGGAATGGATTAGAAAAGAAGGGTCCACACTTGCAATGTCACCTGCAAGGATATATCACCAATAACTCAATTCCTTTCAGGTTTCCTATTCATCCATGTTCTGTCATATATCCCCAAAGCATCATTTACTGTGAAATAAGTCTTTGGCAATAATGCCTTTAATAACCACTGAAAAGCCAGGCAGTGGCAGCACACTGCTTTGATCCCAGCACTCCAGAGGCAGAGGCTGGCAGATCTGGGCCAGTCTGGTCTACAGAGCGAGTGCCAGGAGAGGCTTTAAAGCTACACAGAGAAGCCCTCTCCCATAAAAAAAAGAAGGAGAAGCACTGAGGGAACCAAATAGCAGTCGCTTAGACTGCTTGGTTGCTGGTCTTATTTTCATCTTCAAACTCATCTGTCTTCAAATTTTTCTTTCTCACCTCTTGCCTTGATCTTTTGAGGGTTCATGGGATTGCACTGGTTAATCTGCTAATCAAATCCCATATCAAGATCATTGACCTATTTTTATTTGTTGTTGGTTTTGTCATGTAAGGTAACATAGTGGCAGGTTTATTTTTATTTTTATTTTTATTCTTATTTTACATATCGATCCCAGTTCCCTCTCCATATCTCTCTCCCTCCCATGCCCCCCAAACAGCCTCCCATCCCATCCCGCTCTCACAGTGACAGTTTTTAAGAGCTGTAACTAAGCTTCAAAATCAACTGATATTTAATTATTTACAAGCCTCTTATGGTATCCATTACCCAATGCTCATTGAGATTCGATAGACTCTGACTATCTATTTCCCTCATCTTTAGTCTCAGAACAATCCTGGAAGGCAGAGGATTAAAGTCACTGAGAAATTAAGTATTTTTTAACAGTAAGAGATATATATGCAGCATTTGAAATAGCAATATATCCTGAAAACTATCACCTAATCTTATTATTGGAAACTCGCTTTGCAATTCAGTATCTAGTTCGTATCTGTCTCCGTCATTCACACTTCAGCTAGCTTTATGCAGTTTCTGCCATGAGGTATGTAATATGTACATTCTAATATTGACAGTGTTGACTGTAACAAAAGTTACCATCAAATGACAATTTGATAAAAATAGCTTTTTTTAGGGGTGTATGGAAAGGTTGAAGTCTAAATTTACTATTAGATACTGAGATATTTGCATGGAAACACAGAGTACTTGTCTAAAGGAGTATGTGAGAAGTCTGGGTCCAATATGCAAGGAGAATATGCCTCTCTTTGTCTGCCATTTTTATCTTGTCTTTGCTGTCTGGTCTCAGAATTCGACAATGTATTTATTCTGTGACTTTCTAATTATCAACTTATTAAGAAAATGATGGATATCACTGTCTCTTCTCAGTAACATAACAAGATAGGTGGGCCAATGCCTAAGCAAACGGGTGTGACAAATATACAAGCCTAACATCTGTGGTTAGTAATAGCATCTCAGTTCTCAGTGCTGTAAACCACCCAGTCTTTGTAACTATCCTATGATTAGATTTTCTCTAAATTAGGTCTCTTCTCAGATTTCTAAATCCAGGAAAGTCTACATCATCTCACACTTGAGTGAAATAGATGGAAAGTACACACATTAACATCTGAGTTTATTAGCAGCCATAAAAAGAAATGTCTACAGATTCAAACTCAATCATGATAATTGAATTTCTGTTAGCCATCCTGGGGAGTTTTGCTCACAGGGAGGGAAAGTCATTTTAGTGGCTGCTTTGATAAAGGGGTTTTCACAGAGGATAATCCTAACAGTTTGCAGATTTCAATCATCTAGTTTAGTTTTCTAGCCATCCTTACCTGCACCACTGTTTTCCCAGTAGCTCAGGATTTGAAATTTGTCTTTTACTTGAGTATCTACAAATATGCTTCTTTCTCTTTACTTTGTCCTTATGCATGAGTCACTTGTAATTCATAGCACTTAAATCTTCCCACAAAGGAAGATACTAACTATCAACCTTTACAGACTGGAAGAAAGACTACTTTCAGAAATAGTGGAATGAATTCATGATATTGGAGGAACTTCTGTTGGTTTCAGCCATGGCTTATGCTGTAAGTTCTGTTCTTTGTACTGTATTGAACTTTTCCCCATTTCATGGAGAATAAATTAATGGTAAAACCCACCTGCCTTATATGTTGGTGCTATATTTCTTACTACAATGGAGATTGGCCTCTCTTGGACCTGTTCATGGACACAAACTTTTCTTGGACCTATTCCTGTGTTTGTGAGTTTCACTTTGCATGTAATTCCAAACTCAAGAAAATTGTTATAACTTCATTGTTTTGGTAAAAAAAACATACAGTGTTAGTTTTTCCTTCTTCATTCACTAGAATAATCCTATCAGTCATAAAATGCAATGTGTATGCTCTGCCTAAAGAGTATTGCCTCCTTTGACTCCATTATTACTCAGCCATTGTTATCCTCCTGACTGAAATCATCCCAGAACCAAAATTAGACTTTGGCTCCTACTATGCCTCCCAATTGCTCATTTGAGAGTTCATCCATAAGTAGGATGTCTATACAATCTGTTGCTCAAACAGAGAGATGTATGGGGGTTGATAGATTACTATTTTTTATCAGGATATTATGCAATAATACAGTGTTCATTATCAGTCCTTTGTCCTAAAAAAAAAAAAAAAAAAAAAAAAAAAAAAAAAAAAACGATATTAAGACAAAGAATTCCATGCAGATTGATGCAGTTAGGGAGACTCCAGGAACTATACCAGTCAGACATCATGGAAAGAGTAACTGGGCAGAGGGGAAGCTAATTCTACTATGTGGGTACTGTGGGTTCTAGAGAGACTCAATCCCTCCTGTGAGAAATCCCTGTAGTTGACTTGCATTTTCATCATATTTCAGATACAGTCAAGAAAACTAATCTTTATGTTCCTATGGCAGCCATTCTCCCTGTAGAAGGTGTGGGACCTTGTTTGTTTGACATGTTACATGGTTATTAGCAATTTTCCAGAGAGGCAAGCAAATGGAAACAGGGAGCATTCACACTAGCTGATGAACTGTGATGTCTATTCAGAAGAGAGGGTCTATGTGAGATACACCCATGTAATTTCTCAGAGAACATCAAAATCTTTGTTGAGATTATACCTCTCATTGACATGGAATTGCCTATAGGACAGGGTAGTATGTCAGTGAGCCAAAGGGACCCTCCTGTGTATATCTCTCCAGTATGGGATGACAAAAGTGCTGATATTTTTTGCATGGATTCTGGTGTCAAACTTGGGTCCTTGTGCTTGCAATACCAACTTATTGTCACGTGTTTTCCGAGCCCAACTTGATCTTTATTCAAAGCTGGCCTTCCTTTTTGTTAATCATCATCTTTCTCAGTATCTGATTCTCTCATGTGCTCTCTAAGTCCACTTAGAGAAGTTCAGGGAAATTTAGAAGGTGAGACCTAACTGGAGAAAGTCGGTCACTAGGTTAAGACCCTTGCCGTATTTTGCCCTGGACCTCTGTCCTCTTTTCCTTTGCTTTCTTGAGAGTACAATGTGAGGTGTTCTTATTTTTGCCTTTCCTACCATGACAGGAACATTGTGAACCAATAAAAATATTTCCTCCCTTTAAGATATTAAGATATATTAGGAATTTGAATATAATCATACAAGAGCTAGTACAATCTTTGCTTGGCTTAAATAACCCTTTACCTCTCTCTGTCCTTCCAGTTTTCTCTTGTGTTATGTCCCTCACTGGCATTTCCTATCAAACCAGTGTTACAACTTTTATATTCTGGAGCCTGTGAATTCTTTATCCATTACAGATAAGGGGAACAAAGACATTTTTTTTTTAACAACCTGGACAGTGAGATATTTGTGTTTGGACTAGTGAAAGTGAGTGTTAAACAATATATAGAGGCCCTTTAATGCTTCTTATTGTATTTAGACTTGATTATGAAGGTGAGTGAGGGCAGTAACAACCATGTGCCCATAGGAGAGGTATCATAACTCCTTAATGTGATCTTTCATGTGTTTGTGGCTAGGTGACAGCAGCTGGAGATTATATATCTTGATAGACTGTCTAACACTATAGCTGAGGACATGCTCTACCAGGGCAATTTTCAGACAAAGAGGAGTTATATGTTTTTCAGGTGGGGACTCTCAGAAGGGATACTGGGCCTATGCCCCTGTAAGAATGCCTGGGACCCTCAGATGTGTGCTGTAGTCAGAGACTCATAATAATCAATCACCTTTTTACCCTTTCATCTACCCTTCAACACATTTCTTATGTTTTTCTGTCTCAGCATCTGCTTCTTGCTAGAGTCAGTAAGAAGAGGAGCATGACCTTACACTCATGGCATGGCTTTTAAGTCATCATAAACTGGACCATCAATGCCTGCTCAGACTACTTTTTCACTTGGTCTTGCACATCATAGGCTGGCTTTGCAGTAATAATGAGTCTTTCAGAGGGTCTGAAGCCTTTGATTCATTTATTAAAGCATTGACTTCTGTCCTATTTTGGATTCTACCATGCCTAGCATGCAAGACTTTGAACCTTATCATCCAGTTTAATCCCAAAGCATTTGAGCATCTTTTTTTTAATATCAAAGGAATAAAACAAGATATTAAAATTTTATTACACTAAAATACAAAACTTTTCCTTAAAAATTTCAGTGTTCTTATCTATTTAATTTAAATATTCTCAGGGTCAGTTAATGATTTTTTTCTTTATTCATCTAATAGATTTCTGGTTACACATTGGGTTATAAGAGTTCTTTGATATTAATTGAGGTTGTCCTATGTGCCAAAGATTGAAATACTTAGGAATGAAATGAAATACACTTATGTCTAGTAACAGCCACTATCAGACATGAAAACAAAGAGCTGGACCTCAGCACTCCTAATGATGCAGTTGTGTTTCTAATTACATTTCAGGCTTGTTGGGATATTGTACTGTGATTCAGTGATAATGTAAAGTCTGTACACCAGAAGGAAGTGTAATACAGAAGTGGGTTTATCATCTAAATCAAGTAAGATAAAAAACAAAAAAGTCACATACAACCCTGACTGCTATTAACTTTACTAATGGAAACCATTTTCTCAAGGAAGGGAGAAACAAAAATAATCTTTGTCTTATATTTTTTTTTCAAAGTCACAATTTATTTAATGAATTCAAAATGGGATCATTTTCAGGAAGTAATTCTGACCAACTTATGCTTATCTCCTTTTGACAGCAACAATAAACTGAGAGTCAAGACAGCGAAGATCAGGAAGAAAAGACATTTTGTAAGTTAGTTGTGTGTGTGTGGGGGGGCATGTAAGCTGTGTGGCAGAGTCACCACCCATGAACTAGACCTGACTTAGCTGGGAATATTAGGATGTAACACCCTTAAAGAAAACGAAGGCTCTTTTGTGAAAGACAGCTTGCTTATGACTCAACAAGACAGCATTTATTGGACTCGTGGGAAAGAAAAGAGGTAGTGTTTGAAAGCCTGGCACCCACCACCATCAGAGCCAATTATTTCCCGGAGGCTGACTAGACAAGGGTCAAGAAACTTTTAGTCCTGATCTCCCAGAAAGAAAAGAGAGATCATGACACAGGAAGAACACAAATAAATTCCATGGTCATCATGTAGGTATTCTTTACATCTGGAAGTTTCTTTGGTCTTTTATTTTTGAATTGGAAACAATGCATTAATGATAACATGTTAATGAAAGAGAAAGTTCTGCTCATTCTTACACTTATAATGGCTAACTCATTCACAGAAGTTCAGGATGTAAATTCTTTACTATGATTTTTCTACATTACAAACCAAATTAGTGAATACAAAAATGTATGGGGTACCTGCATTTTTATTTCAACTGTGGTCCAATTTTACTTATTTTTTTCAAAACCTATTAATGGCAGAAATGCATTTTCCCACACATGACACATTACTATAACTGTAATATTCGATGAGAAGATGAGACCAGTAGGCACAAATGCCTTTCAGCATGACCTTGTTAAGAAACAGGTGGACAAGCATCTCATTATCCTAATGCTGTATGTTTGTGTCTTCTAAAAGATAATATGCAATCTTGAATATTATCTCTTGGTGAACAAAATTAAAGCAATAATCATAAAATCTTGGCTCAAACCTCTTTTTTTTTAAATAGACGTAGCATTTCTTAATTTTGACATTAGGCTTAGGTTAAGACAAGTGACAATATATTGAATGTATTCAAACTCGGAATATTTCTTTTTGACCTAAGACCTCTGCTCTGACTGAAATTCTTGTCATTGTTTTTCAGTGAAGTATGTTGGATAGGATTAGAATCTTCCCAATTATCTCTACAAAGTTCCAAATTCCACTTCAGCAAACATGGGTCCACATCATTTTGTTTGCAGAAAGAAGAAAAGTTTTCCTATTCTTTGTAAATAGTTTCCTTCAGTGACTCCCCAACTGTTCTTGTTATACCTTCCAAATGAAGCTAGTGAGATGTCTGCCATTTGGCAAATTTTAATTTATGTGAGTAAATCATGTAGGTCTTTTGTCAATGATGTGGATCATGGATCATTGATGCTTTATGTATCTTCTTAAATTTATGGGGTTGCATTAGATGTCTAAGAATCTGGGATCTAAATTTGAACTAGTATCTGAAACTCTACTTAGCCTCAGTGAATATGTTATTACAATCAACTATGTAGTAGATATTTCATTGATAGAGGAAAAAGAATACTGTTAAATTTCATAAAGGATTTTGTTTCCTGTAAAACATCTTATTTAGGGAACAGTTTGAATTAATGATAATGAAAACCCTCTGTAATGCTTAAGAAACATATACTAAACTAGGTTATAACCAGGAAAAGCTTCTGTTTTATTGTAGTAGTTGAAGAATAGATTGAGTCTCTTTTAGAAGCTTTGACTATCAGATAAAACAAATGCATTAGTCACTGAATAAATGACATTTTTCAAAACACAAACCTTGTGGGAAATTTAACACACAAAGTTAAGATGTCTTCCTGAATAAATATTATGCCTGTGATAATAAAGAGGCAACAAAATTTTAAATTGAAGACAGCATGAAAAGGAATTGAGGTCTTTAAAACTGTCAGTTTTGAAATTAAGGACAGCTCTGGGCATCTAGATACTAGAGAGAGACTTAGTAGTAAGTGGCAGTGTGCTCCCCGGGAGTCTGGTATCCTTCTACTCTGGGTATGTCATACAGCTCTCAAGTAGTGAGCCAGAAGCTCAACCATGCTACAACATAATTGAAAGAGCACTTTCACAATTTGTATATATTCCCTTCATACGTGAAATGACAGTGCATGGAAATGGTAGTAGTGTTGCCACTCTGCACTCCATATCTCTCAATGGAATGTATCCATTCAAACTTTCCAACAGTACTTTCTTGAAGGTGATATTGATCCTTTCTTTCTAAATGACCCACCAAGCTCTGTTCATAATTTGACTTTGGCATAGCTGACTTAGTCACCATTTCTGTTAAAGCTCTACAAAACATTTGCCTTACATATGGCCATTGGGGTTTAGACCTCCTTGTCCCAGCACCTAGTCAGGGCAGGGAAGTCCTAAGGGGTATGTAGACTGGAAAAATGAGGTGAGACAAAGATATGGCCTGGTGATTCTCACAGCTTTACAATAAATCACTGAATCAGATTTGGATACCACAGTGAGTCAGACACCCAGGAGTGCTTAATAATGCCAAACTCTGATCTCCAAGGTCAAGCATAGGATAACATTTAGGAATCTGAGTGTCTAAAGAGGATGACTTCTGATGCCAGGAGATTGCTGGTTGTCTCTGGAAGAAGTCAATTGATATAAATAAAGCTTTTGATCTCTTCCCCAATTCCAACTTCCTTTTAAAAATTACCTTTGAATTAGGGAAGCTATAAAGTCATCACCATGTTCTTGAAGACAGTAGGTAGCTGACTCATCTTCTGTCCCATGGGCACTAATTGACATTTATCCTCAGCACTGTCACTTCCCCAGCCCACACACTTAATGATGGTCCAACCCTGTGGTTAGAAGCCTCATAAATGGAAATGTACACAGCAGTGGTGACCTTTTATTTATATACTCATTTCAAAGAGAAGTCAGGGCAGTTAGCTGTGTGTAGTCTGTTTACTAAACAGAGTTTAAGCAATGGGCATAGACAGGGATCCTTTCAGCTTAATGTCTACCAGATGATTAAACAACTTTCTAGTCAGCTTCCTCCTCTCAAACTAGCCAGCAGAGCGAGTGGCAATACCTGTAAAATAATTAGGGTAGAACACGTGCTTAATTTATTCCCAACATTGCAAGATTTTCACATTAGCATTAATGGCTTGCTTATAGTGGGACCCTTGAGGCCACATAAAATAATAGGAGGCTCAAAAGTTACAGCTAAAAAAGAAAATGTTTTTAAAGAAATGTTCTCATACTGTTCTGGGGTGTGCGACACCCAAAAGATCCCTGGTTCAATGTTCACATTGTTCTCTCCAGACAGCACTAATTTGTTTCCAATTAAAAGAAAATGGATTGCAAATGACTTCACAGAGAAGCCTGGTCAAAGGCATAGGCTTAGCTTATATAATGTTGCCTCAGGAGTAGCATTTTGCTGCAGGGCACAAATCTAGCCCTGCCTTGTACAGAATAATGGTGTCTGAGGAGAATAAAGTGGCTGTGTTAACGTACTGTGCTGTTGAAGACAGTCATTACCCTGTATTTGGGTAATTTTCTGAAGCTTGTGGATTCCATGAATGGATATTAATAAACTTACACCTCAATTTATATTGCATAATTGTTCAGGCTTGCCCTCATTTTTAATAGTATAAACCTTTCCGCTCAAGCCCTCATCACAAGAGAGTAATTGTTTCCTCATGACCCTCATCACTTTGATATCAAGGCAGTGAGCTATGAGGCAGTGATTTGATAGAGAAGACAGGGAGAAAAGAAGTTTTTCCACTGATAAGATTAAGACAAAAATATTTGACCTCTTCGAATTCCTAAGAGAAAGGTTGCCAAGAGCTTTTCATTCTTTTTTAGATGTGTTAGCATCCAAGAAGAATTGACACTGGACATTTCTAACAGTTGGACAGGGATATTTTCATGTATTAAAAAGAAATCTGTGATACACGAAACTTTAGATTACTGATATTCTCTGAGATTTTGACAATTCTTGGCTAGAAGCACACCAGCTCCATATATGTTCTCTGGGAGGACTGGATTCTAAGGAATGGGTGGGTCTGCATAGAATTAATTAATCCAAAGCATTTAAAAAATGTCTTTGCCAAAGTCCTGTCTTTAAGAATTGTTTTTCCTAAAATCTGGATCAAATTCTGGAATGCACTGAACTCAAGTAGCTGTTCCCCTGAGTTCTGATTTTCTGCTAGTGAAGGGTGAGCTTATTGAAAAGCAGGGGAATTCCAAGTCAACCCTGTTTAAGAGAATCAAAAGGGATTATGGAACAAAAAAAATTGCTGGGACAGGGGCTATATTTGTTTCTTTAGCATGCAACTTTAACATCAGAGATCTTAGCAGATGGCAGAAACAATGACAGGATAACCTACCACATGTATACGATATATACTGATATATACCATTATAGTTTTAAGAGCATTTTTCTATGAATTAAATAAGTATGTCAGGAAAAACATTTACCTAACTTGGAAATCAGGCCAAACTCAAGTGGTAGGTTAGTTCAATGTTATATAGAAGGATGGGGTCACCCAATCCCTGCTTTCTATTTATCAAAATTCTCCTTATATGTTAATATGCAGATTTTCATTCTTTAGAAAGAAACATATTTTTGTATGTTTCAAACACAATCCCAAAGTTCCAGCTTGCTCTCCTCTAGGACAATAAGCAGCCTTATGTCTTCCCTAGCAATTTTAGCCTTATTCTCTTTAATTAAATTAGCTATAGTTGTGGATCAACAAGTATACTTTAAACTGATCTTAATAGCTCACTGAGCCTTTTTTTAAACTAAAGAATTAAAGTCTCTGACAAGGGCTCATTTTGGAGTTAACTTAGATATTGAGATATTTAAGCTTTGAAAAATTATACTTTAGCAATAACCAAAATGAATTTGTTCTAAGGCCCTGATAAAATGAAACATAATCTTAGTCTGGAAATTCCCTTAAGAATTTAGTTTTGCTCTCCAACATTTCCCTTAGTAGATTAATTCTCTTTGAAGAAAAAAATAGAGTCTGTGATTATCTGGTGCTTCCGGCTCTTCATGCCTCTCAGGCCTTTGAGTTTCCTCTTCCCTGAGCTACTCTTCTGTGCACGAAGGACTCAGATCTTCCTTCACTCTGGTGGGCTGAAATGTCAACATCTTGGAGAGGCAATCTCAACTATTCCTGAAGAAAGGACCTTTCTGTCATTTAAGATGATTTATCTTCATAGATCTGTCACATCATATACACCTGTTTGTTTTTAACTGTCTTCCTTCATCAGAATATAAACATTATAGATCTGCTGCAGGTTTAACTTTCTGTGTGTGTCTGCATTGGTCTAGAGGCCATGCTTATATTATCTGACCCAGTGCTTGTAGGAATGCAGATGGATGATAATATGAGCAATACGAAGCTACAGAGTGTATGGGTTTACAATAAAGTGAACAAACAAGAACAGGTGGTACTTCTCATTCAGTATACACCAGAACACACTCTAAATATCATTTTATGTGGATTATTCATATATTGAACACTCATTAAAAAATTTGATACACTACTAATACTTATTACTTTAAAAATGGATGAAGTAATTTGCCTAAATTTATATGAGAATAATTCAAAATCTTAATGGCATACAATGGGTGCAGTTAATCTCCGTTTGATTTTGTTATTATTATTATTAGTAGTAGTAGTAATGGTGGTAGTGGTAGTGGTGGTGGTGGTATTGTTGCTTTGTGTGAGTGTCCTATGCAATGGTTATAGGGCAACTTTACAGAGTTAGTTTCTTCCTTCTATTGCTTCTAGGGATTCATGTTAGGCTATCAGGTCTATACTGAGTTATCACTGACCTCAAAACAGACAAATATTTACTCTTTCACTTTCAGTAACTGGAATGCATATGTACCTTGGTTTTCCTTTCTTTATATTACTCTATATAAAGGCCTAGGAAATCACTTATTGCATGTTAACAAATTAATAATATAAATTAAGGAATATATATAATAAATAATATAAATTATGGCCTACATTCCTGAGACTAAAGATGTTACTAAGGATGCCTCTGAAGACTGGGCATGCTGGCTCTTACTTGCAACCTCAAATCTCAGGGGGGCTAAGACTGGCTATTGGGACTATAGGGTATGATGATGTCTCCAGAAGTGAAAATAAAACAAACAACTTGAGAGAGAGAGAGAGAGAGAGAGAGAGAGAGAGAGAGAGAGAGAGATGGACTTAGAGCATGACAGTCTTCCCTGACCTCTGGAAATCTGTCTTTAGCCATGGCAGAGCCTGGACTATCTGTAACAGCACCAGCATCCCAGCACCTCAGGACACAGATGTCCATTTAGCTGCCCTTGCCTGTATTTCTTGTCCTGCGCATCTTTATGGGAAAGTAAGACAGAAAGCTGAGATAAGTGTTATGACTTCATAATTTCCTGATTTTGCGAAGGTTTCTCACAGAGTCTATTTATTTAATAATGTTAGGGTGTGAAAAAGGTAGATATAACAGTTGTGCCTTTAAAAAATAGAATCACTTCCTATAAGGCTTTAAATATTTCAGGAAAATTTAAATAGTTATAATAAGATCTCATAATTTCTCTGTTCATAGGGAAGTTATCGTGAGATTGCTTTAAACTTGGAAGACTTTCAACACTCTGTCAAATCCCTTAACATTTCTGAAGGTGTTACCTTAAAAAGTTGAGCAGGGCACAAAAAATTCTGAGTTCTTTGGAAGTAGCACTTCTTGCAACAGGTGCTCTAAGAACAGATTAACCAACTGAAACTAAAAGTTGAGGGCACATAAAAGCATAGTTTTAAAATATGATGTCATATCAGTGATATCTGAAAGCCATTCATTCACACACCACGTACTGTTCAGTCTGGAATTAAAAAGAGACTATCCAACAATATTATTTTTATGCATTTGTGTATTCACCTGTTAGGAGTCACAGTGCCATGCTTTGCTCACTCCTTGTCCTTAGGCAACCTGTAAGAAGGTGGGAAGGATAGACAGCACCCAACCTAAGTTAAAGGAGTGGTGAGAGAGAGAGAGAGAGAGAGAGAGAGAGAGAGAGAGAGAGAGAGAGAGAGAGAGAGAGAGAGAGAGAATCCTCACCTGAGTCATACGATTGGCCATATGACTTATTTCTCTTCTGTAAGGAGTAAGGTTTTTCCCTCCCACAGCTGGTCTTGTCCCGCTGCAGTGCCAGCCCCAAATAATGCACAGATACTCTGTTTCTGATATAATGCTGTTGGTCAGGTACTAGTTTCTTATCGGCTAACTTTGTCTTAAGTATTAACCCATTTCTATGTATTTCCACGTGGTCTTATCTTACCAGGGAGCTGGCCTGCATTCTGCTTTCTCCAGACTCTCTATCTTGACTCCTCCTTACTCCTTCCTATTTCCTCCTTGTCTCCTAGTCCCTCCTATCTTCCTTTCCTATTGGCCAACAGTACTTTATTCATTAACCAGAATGAGAAACATATACAGAATGACATCTCCCATCACTCTTTTTTTTTTTATTTTTTTCACATTTGTATTATAGGATGTAAAGCAGGGGATCATTATAAAGCCAACTGAAAACATCTTCAAATCTCTATCTCTGAGCTTTTATAAGAACTAACATAATTTAGGAATAATGGTCTCAACAGGAGAGTGCTTTCTTGTTTCTTTTTAAATATAAACTTTAGCACAATTTCATATATTGAACTTTTATAAAAGCATCTTTATCAGGGGAAGCATGGTCTGTTAGTCTGAGAAACGATGTTCAAGGCATGGTTGACAAAGAATAAAAGCTTTCTATTAGAGAGTCAATCTATTCTTTAAGAGCACTAGGGATGGAGGTTCACAGCTGACCTTTTCCTCTTCCATTTCTTGTGGCTACGGGGCTGCCAACCACCAAAGTCTTAACTTTTAACCATATAAACTATAAGAGGAAGTGATATAGGGACAATAGAACAAAGGTATAGACATTTAGGAATATTGCTTCTTTATCTTGATGAAATATGTAAAATTTATTCTTGATAAAATTTCTATTCTGCCACAGATCCAGGATTCAACTGAATTAGGAATTATTTTAAAGCATTAAGCTTTTTCAGTCAGAAGAGGAATATATGCCACTTTCCAGTGGTTATTACCTACGCTAACATAGTCCCTCAACCCCAACATGTTTAACTCTTTAGATTATTTAATGAGATATTATTTTTCTAGGTTCTGTCTTCCCAGAGGATTATAGAATTTGATTAAGTAATTTTATATTGTCAGGGCAAAATGATTTCAGACTGAACATACAAAAATTAATATATCATCATTGAGTTATTTGAAAGGATTTCTTAGCTTTGAACAAATCAGCTATGAAATAGACACAGGCATTGTAACTCCTGAACAAAAAATGACTAAAGTGAAAGACATGCTGGCCAAGGCCAGGACTAAGAAAAGTTGTTAAAGCAGCTCCCTGTATCCCAAACACAGGCAGAAGGGTGAATGCCTCAAATGCAAATGAAGGTTCTAATCTCTGCAATCAATGACTTTTACCTTACTTGACAACAGATACACAGTTAAGGATTTTTAATAGAATGAGCTCATCGTGGATTATGTGTGCTGTCTCTAAAAGTAGACACATGTAACCTTAACCTTGTAAGATGTACAGATCTATTGCATAGCATGGTGACCAGTTAACATATTTTGTGCTTGGAAATAGCTAGCAGTGTAGACTTCGTTCTTACTACACATAAATAACTACAGGAAGTGATGTATCACTTCAATTTGTCTCAAATTGCCCATATTCTTGAACTGTGAATGGATCTTGGGAATGAAAAACCTTTGTGCAACTATGACTGAGGGGAGGATGCGGTGGGGAAAGGAACAGGATGAAGATGATATGAACAGAGGGCTTCACTAAAGAGCTGTTAGTGTAGTCAGAAATAGAGCACCACGAAAAGAAGTGAAAAGGAGAATCCCTCCACTGTATGTCTAGCCTCTTCTCAGAACTACAGTTTTCAGTGAATTACCAAGGCCACACAAATCTAAGAACACTGAGTAGACATGGAAAAGGTAAAATGGAGAATGGTTAGTTCCCTGTATTCAACTAGCAAAAAATAAGCCTCTCAGACATTTTCCTTGTAGTCCTGTCAAGGAGTAAGCCCAACATTATGTGTCATCATCTTTCACATCTTTAGGTGAAAGGTAAAGTTGCAGATGATTTACCAATGTGACTGATCTCATGTGCAGTTCTAATTCCATCTCCTAATTCATACCAATCTGTTCACTGCTTCTAACCAAGAAGCTCCATTTCTCTGAACAACAGCACTTGCTGTCAGCTCTGCTTGGCACATTATCTCCTCAGGACCACTGTGTTGCTCCTTCAAGTGTCATCTTCCCAGAAACCTCCCATAGTGCCCCCTTACTCTGCTTTTCCATTCTAACCTGAATGTCATGGAACCCAGCTGGCACAGTCATATCTTTACATAGCCTGAAACATACCAGATATTCAATAATTTTGTGTGTGTGTGTGTGTGTGTGTGTGTGTGTGTGTGTGTGTGTGTGTGTGTATGACTTCAAAGATGCTTGGCTTTCCATAAACAACTACAGAGAATTCCATGGAAGTTGAACATCCATGTTAGTTATGCTCACAGTGAACTATGAGTTGAAATAATCATAACAACAAAACTTATAGTATGAAAGTGACAGGTAACCTCATCTAGGTAATATAATGTTAAAGGAAAGATTATTTAGGTACAACTGAATATGTCAGAAATAGTAACTAGGATTATTTTACATCAGAGTGTGTGCACAGGTGTGCACACACAGACACATACACACACACACACACACACACACACACACACACACACAAACAATCTTCATTATCTGTCTTCAACACTAGTTATTTTTCTCATGAAAAGAGAGAAGCTGACAGGTGTGTTCCAAATTCCCATTTTCACATCTGAAATGAGTGAACAAGCAGAAACAGAGGAGGGATCTGCACTGTATATCCAGGTGGGGATTTTGACACTGCAGGGAGCAGTATATGCAGCTCACCTGGCCAATTATAAGGTACCTGTCTGTGAGCCTGTTCCTGAAGCTCCTCTGCTACCATCTTCTCAGAAAGAGAAGCAGCCTGGGTGATTTCAAACAAATGTTGCTATAAGTAACAGCATTGGGACAGAAGGGGCTGGTGTGATACCAGGATCAAATTGTCCCCTTTGTTATTTTTGAAGTGCTTTTCTCATAAGGAAAAATGAGTCTTATAGCTGCGAAACCAGCATAGAACTGATCCAGAACCTATGAATGTGGGTAATAGTTAGACGGACTAGACAGTCTATGGGGCCTCTGGTAATGGATCAGTATTTATCCCTAGTATATGAATGGACTTTGGGAGCCTCTTCCACATAGAGGTATACTCTCTCAGCCTAAACACAGCAGGGAGGGCCTAGGCCCTGCTCCAAATAATATGATAGACTTTGAAGATTCCCCATGGAAGGCCTCACCTTCCCTGAGGAGCAGAAAGGGGATGGGGGTTGAGAGTGCAGGGTAGGAGGAGAGACTGAGGGAAGTGGGATTGACATGTAAAACAAGCTTGTTGCAAATTAAAAAAAAAAATAAAGAGTAATATCACATCACATTATATAACGGAACCAAAAACACTTGTGAATGAAGTTGTACTTAAAGGGGATCGGGGCCACTTTTGCTTTTTCTAAGTGGAGGTCAGTCAGTCAGCATTTGAGATGCTAGAGACGTGTGGGCAACTGTTTCTAGCTCTTAGACCTATGGGGCTACTGAAACAGAATGACAAAGAATGGATGTTTAAATAATAAATATCTACTCCTATAGCACCTGGAGGCCTGGCTGACCCAAGGTTACCGAGTTGTCAGATCCTGTATCTGATGGGTTACTGGCTCCCAAATTTTCAAATGGTTGTCTTTTCCCCCACATTTTTATTTAATTTATTATTTTACATGTCAATCCCAGTTCCCCTCTCCCTCCCTTTACAATCTCTGCCCCCTCACATGCACCCTGACCACCCTCCCCTCCAATTCCCCCACCCCAACTCCACATGTATGGCAATGCCATTCAGGTGGGGTCATGTAGATCCCTCAAGTCATTTGAAGTAGGGACTAGGACTTCTCTCATGCCTCCAGGCTAAGGCAATATCCCTCCATGGGGGGATGTGTCCACAAGGTCCTTTTGTGCACCAGGGATACATCCTGGTTCCACTGTCTGAGGTCCCTTAGACTGCTCAGTCCTTCTGGCTGAGACCCATATTCAGGGGGGGGGGGCCTGAGTCAGTCCCATGCTGGATTCCCAGCTATCAGTCCGGGGGGCCATTAGCTCCTCCCCGTTCAGGTCAGCTGTCTCTATGTGTTTCTGCAACCTAGTCTTGTCCTCTCCTTTTCATTGGATTCTAGTTGTACTCAGTGTTTAAGTATGGGGGTTTGCTTCCGTTTCCAATTTTTTATATTTTATTTTTTATATTTTTTCTTATTTTACATATCAATTTCAGTTCTCTCTCCCTCCCATCTTCCCATGCCCTCCCAACTGCCCCCCCAGTCCCATTCCCCATCCACTCCCAAGGGAGGGCGAGGCTTTCCAGTAGGGGTCATCAAAATCTTATCAGCAATATCTTCTTTATTTATTTACTCTTCTAAGACCATGCCACAAACAATATTTGTATTATGTTGTAGGTGGCCAACAAACAGTTCACAATGACAACTAATCATACTAAATGTGTGGGGAAAGAAATATTTTAAAAGTGAAATGTCAGTGCTTTCAAATTTCTATAATCATTTCTCAGTTACACTGAGTGGTACAATAATTACCTTTTATATTTATTGAATTATAAAGAACACCACTACATTAGCCTCAGCAGGAAGCTAAAGGCTATGCTTTTTTCAACCTCTGTTATTTGCTGGCCACGAGGGCATATGCCTAGACCCTTTCCCTTCTGGAGCTGCATCCAGAAGAAATCCCTTTCCTTTCATTGCTTAGTTTTCTATCACAGAAATGAGTTCCTTTTCCTAGTGAGGATAAAAATAATGTTGCTTTCCAGGTTTCAAAGTTGCTTGTGGCAAAGTGACACATCAGAGCACCTTACAACAAGCATGCAAAGGGAGAAGAGGAAGGAGGAGGAGAGGAAGGAGAAGAATGAAGAGGAGGAGGAGGAGTTTAGGGTTCCACAATCCCATCCATGGCACAGTCCCAAATACTAGAAGTCCCACTAACCAATCTTAAGGCTTCTACAAGCTCCCAATAGCTTCACTCGAACTTTCTAAACTATAACAATCTAATAATCCAGTTCCTCTGAAGAGTTTTTGATTGTTTTCTCCTAAGAGAGAGAGAGAGAGAGAGAGAGAGAGAGAGAGAGAGAGAGAGAGAGAGAGAGAGAGAGAGAAGAAAAGAAAAAAAAGAAAAAGTAAAAGAAAAAACCTCTTCCTTCTTGAGAGAAGACTTGGGTCCTGTCCACAGCTTAGAGCAGTACAGATTGAGTAACTCACCTCACTGATATCAAGTTTGTGCTCAATGAACACCTTGAACATCATGCATCCACCTTTCACAAGATAACAAACAGTCTCAGTCCACTGGCTCTCTACCTACGCCAATCAACAGCAGAAGAAAACAATTAGGAAAATATTCTGTTAGTGCTGATATTGTATATCCTTTTATTCCCAAACAATACGTATCACAGATATTTACATAGTGTTTCTATACTATAAAGTATTGGAAGTACATTGGAGGCATCATGTATATCTGAAAAAAGAGTCAGATAGTTTGTATATACTATTCCATTTTGTGGGACTTTAGTAACTGTCAATTTTGGTGCCTGGGGTAGGATCCTGTAACTAATATTTCTCAGATAGCCAGGAATGAATGCACAGAACATAGAACTCAGAGGTAACCATGTCCAGATCCAAAGAGGAAAATAAATTGTTTCCTGTGCCAGGGACTATCTCAATGCTGATGTGTGGCCATTCCTGCTCATACTTCTGTTATTTGTGGCACAGACTTCTCTTGTCCTCTCTTGAAGCTCTTGTACAATGTGTCTTACTGTGTAACTTTTGTCCTGTGCATGTTCTGGACTTGGTTCATCATGTTGGCTTGAGATGTAATATCTACAATGCATGATGTTTTAAGTCGTGTGAATTATGTAAGCAGTAAGTTTTGTTCTGTTACTGTTTCTTTCTGTCTCTATGAACCTCATGACTCTTATTTCTCCCAAGTAGAATGCTCAGATTTGTTCCTTCATATTTATACATTCAGGAATTACACATTTGCTTTAATTTATGAGGCTATAAAATGAAAATAAATGTCCTCCCTATGAAAGAGCCCAAGAACTAGGAAAATGGTAATGTAAAAATACATACGTTTTGTGCAGAGGGGAAAAAAGTGCCATTCAAATAGGATAATTTTGTTTATATTGTAGAGACCAAGTAACTCTGGAATCTTAATTAAATTATTCAGTTGAGAGGGCAGCAGTGTTCATAGGAGTCTTTATAAGTACATATTCTATACTCACACTGCTACATGCCTACAGTTACCATTTAATATTTGGTTTTTGAATTTAGGTCTCTAAGACTTTAAGTATCCTTGAGGAAGCCTAGTTCCAATATGAGTACTAATAATGGACTTTGCAGCATAACATTATAGGCAGCAAGGACCCAGACCTTTTGCACACAGAGACTTGCATACATTAAGTATTCAAATTGTATTAACAATGATCATTAACAACTCTGGTTAACATCACAATCCCTTCAAATTAAAAACTTACAGTCATTTCTGAAGGTTTAGAAGCAGCAATGTTGTAAACAGGTTCTATTACTTTACTTTGAATACAAAAGTCACAGATTTATTTTCAAAAATTCTACCCATCATTCTGTGAGTACTTTCTATCTAAAGCACAAGCTTTCTGAGAACACGAACACCATTGCAAGATTCAGTATCATATACAAGCCTTGATCATACTGCTCAGTGGCTCCATGCCCACACTGAGGATATTAATCATGGGAACTGTATTTAAACTGAACAGAATCCTTTAGAGCAGAGCATAAATGGAAATAGGGTACGATATTTAAAATCGCATATTTGTCCCAAAACATCAATAAGAATTGTGTGTTATATGAAGAAAATAAAAATGGGTGATTGTTCTGGTAAATCATCCTGCACTTATGCTCCCTTGTGATATTTTGTTTTGAAAAAAAAAATTCTGTAAGTGCAGGGCAATCTTTGTTCAGTGAAAGGGTGCTTGAATACCTGGAGCTGTGCCATGTGTCAGTCCCTGCTCATCACTGTATCTACCCTGTCAATTATAAGAACATGGGAGTGAAACAATACCAGTTGTTTCTCCTATACTGTATTATAGTTTTTTTCCCTCATCTGTACCACATTGCTCATTCATATCATATTTACTTATGCACACACTTGGGCATGCATGAGCATGCATGTACACACAGAGACACATGACTTTTTAATGTAACAGCACTCCCAGGTAGTGGGAACAATGTAACCCTGCACCATTACAAGCTATGGTCTTGAAAAACAAGTCTGAATTTGCAGCGCTGACTGTGCTCTGAGTCTACAGTATTAGCTACAGCATGAAAAATGGGGCTGAGATGCTAAACATAATATTGATTTTGATTTTTTCCCCTTCAGGCTGTGTCACAGTTCCTGGCTTTGATTTCAAAAGTAAGATAGACGGTAGGTTTTATGATCCAGCAGAAGGAGTGAAAACATCTATTTTCTTTCCTGACACTTCATTCTGATTTCCTGCCATATCTAGGTAGCATCACTATGAGATTGCATACTAAAATTTACTTATTAAAGGTCTGGGGATTCACTAGGCTTTATTATAACTGATGCCTATTTTAGATGATAAATGTATAGTGAGAATAACAATTTGTATTTACCATACCAATAAGTACAAAAAAACTACCTCTACAAGGCCTATTTTAAAACTTTACTTTGAAACAATTTTTTGCCTTTTACAGGATTAAATAAGAAATCTCCTGTGCACCATGCCAGCATTCCTGTGATGTGGGAGAGAACATTAACTGCTGTTCATTTACTAGAATTACAGAGTTAACTTTGACATTGTAACAACTGATATGTAGGCTTCATTCAGAGTTCCTTAATGCTTTAATTGATAACATTTAGCTGTTGTAAAATCCAGTTCTTCATACCATACTGTTTTGTGTCAGTAATTTACTTTTTAGAAATTCACTTTTGAGTAATAAGAATTTAAGTGTGGAATGAGGAGATAACTTGATCAGTAGTTTTCTTGCAAGCATAAAACTTTAGTTCAGTCCCCAGAATCCACATAAATTGTGGCAAGCATGGAAACATGAGCTTATATTCCCAGTGCTGGGAAAGATACACTCCTGGAGATCATCTGCTAGCCAACAGAGCCTACTTGGTGTGTTCCAGAGCAAAGAGTCTCAAAAATATGTGAACAGTACATGACAAATGACACCAGGGTGTTCTGTCATACACACAAATGCATGTGCCACATACATACTTGCACCATATCCTTCCATTCTACACATAAGAATAACACACACAGAGTATATAAATGTATAGAAAATTTAATAATAGAAAGTCTTGTGATTACCTAACTTCTTGATAATTGTCAATTAAATTACATGCTGTGTGAAACAGTCAATACTTCAGTGGAATGGTTTCCAAATTTTTGATCAAGACCTATGTACTTTTCAGTCAGTGGAGGGAAAACACAGGGAAAAAGTTATCAATAATATAGTATTGGCATTTGGGAATGATTTATTTATTCATAAAGCTGATGTAATGAAGTACCATAGGAAGCAACCACTCTGCCACTGAACCACCTGCCAAGCAGGCGGTGGTAATCCTACTCTGGTTTGCAATTAAAAATGCCTTATGACTTCATAATCCAAGCTCTTGGGAGCTCACAGATTCTAGACTATCAGATAGGGAGCCTGCATGGGATCCATCTAGGCCCACTGCATATGGGTAACAGTTGTGTGGCTTGGTCTGTTTGTGGGGCCCCTGGAAGTGGGACTAGGATCTGTTCTTGGGGCATAAGCCACCTGTGTTTTTTTTTGTTTTTGTTTTTGGTTTTTTTTTTTTTTTAATTTTTTGGTCTTATTCCAGTTCTCTCTGCCTCCCTCCCTCCCATGCCCCACAACCACCGTCACATCCCATCAGCCCCCCCCCACTCCACAGGGAGGATGATGCCTTCCAGGAGGGGTCAACACAATCTGTCCAGTCATTTGGAGTGTGTCCTAGGCCCTCCCTCCTGTCTCTAGGTTAAGGGACTATCCCTCCATGGGGGATGTGCTCCGAAAGTCCTTTTGT
This sequence comes from Phodopus roborovskii, assembly GCF_943737965.1. Taxonomy (NCBI): domain Eukaryota; kingdom Metazoa; phylum Chordata; class Mammalia; order Rodentia; family Cricetidae; genus Phodopus; species Phodopus roborovskii. Next base: position 122,827 of record NW_026125255.1, on the reverse strand, counting down.
GCACCAGGGATACATCCTGGTTCCACTGTCAGAGGTCTCTTAGACTGCTCAGGCCTTCTAACTGAGACCCATGTCTAGAGGGTCTGAGTCAGTCCAATGCTGGATTCCCAGCTCTCAGTTGGGGGCCCATTTGCTCCTCCTTGTTCAGGTCAGGTGTTTCTTTGGATTTCTATAGCCTGTTGTCCTCCTTCTCTGCATCTGGATTCCAGTTCTGCTCAGTGTTTAGCTGTCAGTGTCTGCTTCTGTTTCCATCAGCTACTAGATGAGGGCTCTATGATAGAGGATAAGTTAGGCATCAATCTCATTATCAGGGAAGGACATATAGGGTAGCCTCTCCACTGTTGCTCAAATTGTTAGTTGGGGTCAGTCTTGTAGGTCTCTGGAATTTTCTGTAGGGTCAAGTTTCTCTTCAAACTTATAATGGCTACATGTTTTATGGTCTCTCTCTCTCTCCCTCTCTCTTTCTCTCTCTCTGTCTTGTCTATTCCACCCCTGACTCAGTCTTCCCAGTTGCACATGCTTTTCTTTCTTCCCCTCCTTCTTTTTCTCCTAGCTCCCACTCCACTCACTGTTCCCCCACTCTCATTATGTTCAGAGGATCGTGTTTCTTTCCCCTTCTGTGAAGGAACTTGTATGAATCTCTTAGAATCCTCCTTGTATGATAGTTTCTCTGGTGGTGTGAATTATAGGCTGATGATCCTTTGCTCTATGCCTAAAATTCATATATGAGTGAGTACATAGTATGTTCTTCTTTTTGTGACTGAATTACCTGATTCAGTATGGTTTCTTTAAGTTCCATCCATTAGTCTGTGAATTTCAAGATTCCATTTTTTTTTTTCCTGCAGACATCTATAGAACATTCCATCCAAACACAAAAGAATATATCATCTTCTGTGTGCCACATGGCACCTTCTCTAAAATCGACCACATATTAGGCAACATAACATACCTCAACAGATACAAAAAAAAAATTGGAACAGTCCTCTGTATCTTATCAGACCACCATACATTAAAGTTGGAATTCAACAAAAACACAAATTGCACAAACCCTACAAACTCATAGAAACTGAACAATGTGCAATTGCACCATACCTGGGTCAAAGAAGAAATAAAGAAAGAAATTAGAGACTTCCTAGTATTTAACGAGAATGAAGACACAATATACCCGAACTTATAGGACACTTTGAAAGCAGTGCTACAAGGAAATTTTATTGCACCAAGTGCCCATATGAAGAAAATGAAGGATAGTCACATTAGGAAATTAACAGCACAACTGAAAGCCTTAGAACAATAAGAAGCACTCACCCCGGAGGCAAAAACACCAGAAAATAATCAATATGAGGGCTGAAATCAATAAAGTAGAAACCAGAAAAACAATAAAAAAAAAACCAATGTAACAAAGAGTTGTTTTTCCAAGAAAATCAACAAAATAGATAAACCTAACTAACAAATAAGCAAAGAAAGAATATGCAAATTAACAAAATTAGAAAAAAAAGGGGGGGAGACATAACAACGGACACTGAGGAAATCCAGACAATTTTCAGGTAATACTTTGAGCTAGCTTTTTGGAACCTATTATCTCTAAGAAGATGCTTAGCTCAGCTTTGGTGCAACAGGGGATGGGAGGATGTTTGGTCCTGCCTCAACTTGTAAGTATTACTCAGATGACTAATTCTTAAGCCCGGCAGCATGCATAAGGAAACTGTGAGTCCAAAAAGATGGAACCACATGCTACTAAATACGTGAAGGCACATGGGAATGAGAAATTCTTTTAGTTCAGAAGGAAAGCAGCATATGACACTTAAAGAAAGAAGTAGAGGAGTGTGAATCTGTCTATGAAAACTGTAGCTATTATGTCTGTTTAATCTCAGGAAGGAACGAGGCAGGGTAAGGTTTGAATAAAAGAATAGACTGACATCTCAGAAGATGAAATAGATGCCAGAAAAGGAGACTAAACTTGCTTTGAATTTGAAACACAGATAAAAAGTTAAGGTGTTTGTTGAGACTTCTGTGAATAAGATATGGAAAGTTGAAGAAGAAAAACATTTTGGAATCTTTTTTTTTTTTTTTTTTTTTCTAGTCAATCAGGAACTCATTTATTGTCCCATGGCAGGGATCTTTTAAAGGAAAAAACACAGAGTGGTGGGGGGAGGGGGACAATCAGCCAATGGTTTTAAAGGTCAGTCTGTCTTGATCCTAGGTGCCCTTACCTAGTGATCAGGAGCTGATCATGCAGTGACCTCATCTACTTGACTCTAGTCATCTTTTTTTGTAAACTCTGGATTTGCCCTCTTGACTTCCCTTTAGGACCATCTTTGACTGGCTTGTGTGCCCTATACACACAATGATTTTTTTTTTTAGTCTTTTTTGTCTGTTCTTTTATTATTATTATTATTTATTAATCTTATTTTACATATCAATCCCACTTCCCCCTCCCTCCCTCCCATCCTCCCTCAAATGTTATGTAGGGAGCAGTTACAAGATGGCACCTGCATCTGGCAGGCACCGAATGGTAAACAAGCTAGTGCACAGGCCCTGGGTAACTTTCCATCCCTTGGGCTCCGCCTCTCCCATGGCATCATATGGTCCAAGGAGCTGCAGCCAGTCAGGGGGTGACATGTCCGAGGCAGCAGTTGCCATCCTATATAAGGGATGGGTTTTTGGGAGTTTGGGGTCTTTGTTCTCTAAGCTTATGCTCTCCCTCTCAAGAGGCATTAAAGCTTTACTGCAGAAGGATCCTGAGTGTGCTGCATCGTTCTTGCTGGCGAGAAGGTAGCGCGGGACAATGTTAATGTATGTTATTGTAATGAGGGTGAAGAAAATGCATTCCACATTAACAGGCTGATATTGATAATTGTTTATGAAGTCCATGTTAAGACAACTATATTGACTCCCTGATATTAGGAAAGAACTAAATGTGAGGGCTTTCAACAGATCGTCAACTCAAAGAAAATTTCATATCATGGAACAAGTGGAGTTAGCAACATTAAATAAATATGTATAAAATACAAACACAGAGAAATAGGACAGAACAGGATACATATAGTCAAGATTAATTAAGGCTTGTCATTAAATAAGGTGGGGGGGATTAACTGATGAATCAGTGATCCTCATGACATTTATTCACCAGATTATTTAGAGAAAATAAATAATAGAAAGGATAAAAGTTGAAAATTAGAAATGAATATTCTAAATCTATAAGAATAGTTTGATTGAATGGAAATAATTAGTACCACTGAATGGTGATGCCCACAAAACTTTGTGTCCAACTTTTAGTATACTTTATTTTCTTTTGCTATGTTTCATTTGCTTGTACTCTATGTATTGATTCTGTGTCTCTGTGTATGTATTAAATCCTGTTCATAATTAAAGGAGAATTTCAAGTGAAAAAAGAAATTCGGAGAATGAAAGGTATTTCCATAAAACATCTTTAAAGATTGAGAATCTGGCCCCAAAGTGAAGTGACTATCATTGGAGTGGAACAGGATCACTCTCATACACAAATACCCAATGCAGTTAAAGACAGAGCTTTGCAAGAGATCTGGAACAGATGAGTTGCACCATCTCTGTGACTTTGGAGGCATGTTTACAGGCTTAGTTTGCCATAGGAAACTATATCATAGGTTTGCTGTGCAAGAATATGGGGTAAGAAGAATTGTGAAAGAGAAAGTGGGAGACATGGAATATCAAGCAAATGCTGAACCTCACATACATAGAGAAGTCATGTTATAGATGGACTTTTGTATGTATGATAATTTTTTGTCCACATCTACATATGCTAACTTATTCTAAATTTTATCTCTCTATCTATCCTCTATATATGTCATCTTTCTATCATCTATTTATCTATTTTTATCCTTCATCTATTTATCTTCTCACTTATTACATTCTTACCTTTCAGTTTATATGTCTATAAACTTATATCAGGACAGAAGCGAGGTTGAATAAAAATTGAGTAATTTCTAAAGTATAAATGGTGAAAAGGGTACAGCAAATTATAGTGTATTGCATTATTAATGTCTAGTGGTGGATAGTCAGATTTAGGTTAGATAGAAAACATCAAAAAGTCAAGGAGAATTCATACAGACTAAAATAAAAGGGAAGTGTCTATAGGGTGGTAAAGGGAGATGTAACTCTATAAATATGTTTCTCTTATTGGATAATAAATAAAGCACTTTTGGCAAATGGGAAGGCAAGATAGGTGGGACTAAGAGACACAGAGGATTCTGGGAAACATAGTAGGGATGTAGAGACTTAGGAGGTTTGGACCCTCTCTCCTATAATATAAGACCATGTGGAAACACTTGGATGTATAGAAATGGGTTATTATTTGAGACAGAGCTAGCAAATAAGATATGCTAGTAACCTGCCAAATGTTTCATAATGAATACAATGTTTCTGTGTGTTAATTGGGGCTGATTCAGCTCTGGGCCCAGTCTGGCTGAAATGTGCTCTTAACAATATTGTACCTACAACGTGGGTTCTAAGAACTTCCACTTAAAACTTAGCAAAAGCTTAACAAAGAATTTTAGAAACAAAAGAATAGAGACAGGCAAGGCTTCTTGGTAGCAGCAATTTTCTCGGGCAGGCTCTGTTTTTCTAGAGATGAGCAGAGACTCACACAGATCCTTTAAGGGAGGTTTCCTGACTCGGCATAAGCAGAAAAAAAAAATAAAACTAACAAATAAACGAACAAGAAACACCACAAGGCTCCTTTAAGAGGCCCTGATATCAACTGAATGGCGTGTATGACAACTGGCAGTGGCAGTTACCACATCTCCAAGCTGGCACCATGTTGCTTGAGGGCAGCACAGACTAAAGCAGTGAGTTCAGCTCTCAGTTTTGGTGGTAAATGTACCCCTGCCATATTGGAAAGCCAGCCACCAAAATAGCTGACACTTTAATTTTATCAATATTTAGCAGATAAAAGACTTGAGGCCAGAAAAAGATAAAGATTTACAGTAAAGACAGATTAAGATGAAGAAAAACATTTAATGGTTTACAGTGAGTTTTAAAATATATGTAGGCTTGGGAGAGAAAAAGAAACAGGACCTGGCAATCCCACTCTTAGGCATATTCCCAAAAGATCCACAACCATGCAACAAAGACATCTGTTCAACTATGTTTGTAGCAGCATTATTTCTAACAGCAAGAATCTTGAAGCAACCTAGATGCCCCTCAACTGAAGAATGGCAAAGAAGATGTGGGGCATTTACACAATGGAATATTACTCTGCTGAAAAAACAAAACAAAACAAAATAAACAAACAAAAACCAATGGAATCTTGAAATTCACAGGCAAGTGGATAGAACTTGAAGAAACCATCCTGAGTTAGGTAACCCAGTTACAAAAAGAGGAACATGGTATGTACTCACTCATATATGGATTTTAGGCATAGAGCAAATGAATACCAGCCTATAAGTCACACTGCCAGAGAAACTAGGATACAAGGAGGATTCTAAGAGATTCATACAAGGTCACTCATAGAAGGGGAATGGAACAAGATCCTCTCAGCTTACTGGAAGTGGAGGGGCCAGGGAATGGAGAGGGGGCTAGGAGAAAAGAAGGGGAGGAGAGGAAATCAAGTGGGACTAGGAAGATTGAGTATGGGGAGTAATAGACGAGAGAGAGAGAGAGAGAGAGATCATAAAAGAGGTAGCCATTATAGGTTTGAAGAGAAAAGTGTCTCTAGAGAAATGTCCAGACCGACAAGACTGACCACAACTAACAATTTGAGTAACAGTGGAAAGGCTACATTAAATGCCCTTCCCTCATAATGAGATTGATGCCTAACTTATCCTCCATCATAGAGCCCTCATCTAGTAGCTGATGGAAACAGATGTGGACACCCACAACTAAACACTGAGCCGAACTGGAATCCAAATGCAGAGAGGGAAGACAAGATCAGGCTACAGAAGCACATAGAGACAGCTGATCTGAACAAGGAGGAGCTAATGGGCCTCCAACTCATAGCTGGGGATCCAGCATTGGACTGACCCCTGAACATGGGTCTCAGGTATGGGCAGTCTAAGGGACCTCTGACAGTGGAACCAGGATGTATCCCTGGTGCACAAAATGACTTTGGGAGCACATTCCCCATGGAGGGTTAGTTCCTTAACCTAAAGGTGATCCAACATTCAAAACAGCTTTGTAAGGCAGCCTTGCAAACTACAGGGTCTTTTAGGATTCCCTTGGTATTACAGTGTCCCTAACCAGCAGGAAGCAGTTTGGAAAGAATGATGCCCAAATTTTCAAATATTGTCTGTAAATTTTTATTTTCATTTAAATGGGTTTGGTTATAAATGGTTAAAGATTACAACCATTCTCTTTTAAATGTAAAAAGGGGATTATGGTATAGAAATGAATACTTGGTTTTGGAATGGATTTTCATTTATAGATTCAATTTTAGGTCAATTTTGTGATAGGTAGATTTCTCCTCTTGTTTAGGTATTGTGGTTGTGTAGCTAATTTAAATATGTAATGTATTATTAAGTACAGATTGTAGGTAGTTACCTATAATAGTCAAAATATATAGTTAGGTTTGTTTTGTTTTTATAGATATACAGAGATATATTTCAAATGGACAAATATTCCTACAGATTATGACATTTAAAATGGTTTAGGGTTTTTCTTGACAGTGAGACATAACTGCTCCTGGCAACACTACCTGCATCACAAAGAAAAATGGACATGAAAGAAACTTGTTATGGAGTTTACTCCAAACATGGCAACATTAGCCATTTGGGCAAAAAAAAAAAAAAAAAAAAAAAAAAAATGCTCTTCTCTAGACTGTTTGTCTTTGTGCTGTATAAACTGAACATGGAGGACCCATAGAAAAGTGACTGCTGAAACATGGTAGACAGTGCTACAGGGCTCTTGCTTTATGAAAGAGTCTGCCAGACATTCTGCAGGAGACAGAGAAACATGGCTAACAAACTACCATTATAGATGGTCAGTTTAAATTTCCTGCTTTGTTGAATAATGTTCCAGGCATACTGTGGCCTATAGGCTGAAGATGTAACATTACAGAAGAACGTCAGGTAACTGACCAGGCAGCAAGTTGTCTCTGCCATTTCTAGAGTTTACATACTATCCTTCTGTGGTCTTTGATGGAGTTGAAGACAGATAGTTATGGTTATACTTTTCCTTAGTTAGGACTACTTACATCTAATACTTTAAACTCACAAAGATGGGGGGAGAAGATAGACTATTTTCTTTAAATCTTACAAAAGGTTAATGGACTAAATATTGTGAGCAATAGTTCATAATTAATAACTGTTTCATTATATATTTGACTATGTTAAAACCAAAACCCTTCTATTTATTTTAGACAGAAAGGATCTTTTGGGAGATATCATCCTGAAATATATTTCTCTTATACATTAATGAATAAAATACTGTTGGCAAAAAAGGAACGCAAGATAGGGGGGATTAGGAGACAAGGAGGATTCTGGGAGATGTAGTAAAGAGGAGTCAAGACATAGGACTAGCTAGAAGAGGTCCAGACCCTCTCTTTGGTAAGATAAAACCACGGAAAAACTTAGATCGATAGAAATGGGTTAATATTTAAGACACAGCTAGCCAATAAGAAGCTCTAGTCATTGGCCAACAGCTTTATAACTATAGAGTCTCCATGTTTTATTTTGGGGCAGACAGATGTGGGACTAGGCTGGTGGGAAAGTGTTTGTAACAGGGTGGCCCCTCAGTTTTGAATGTAATCATATGTTTGACTCTGTATATGAGAGTTAACTGGAGTTTATTAATTTTGTATATTCTCTATCCACTTACCTTGCCAAGTTGTCAAGATTTTGCCGCTAATATAGAATATGGAATATGGCTATGAACAAGAAAATATGCTTTACTTTCATTTGAAAAGAAAAATCCAAATTAATAATAAACTCTCCAATTATTCTACTCTTGAAATAGTGTAGAAATAAGGTCAACTAGAAGAATCTGCTTAAAATGAACATGCTACTATTTACTGTCTCCTTGGATAAAAATCCAATTTCATCTTCTATCAAAAATCAAACTGCTGCTATTTTATAGTAAACACAGAAACATCCTTAAAGAAAATTACTGTTTTAATGGGTGCTTTCTTACATTCAACCTTGATTAGAAAATTGGCATCATGAATACTATTCTACTCCTACCACCAATTTAAATAATATAATTAGATATATTTGTACACAAAAATATCATTGGATGGTATGCCTACATTATGTTTAATCACAATATATTTATGAAAACATTTCTCTGCAGATGAACTTTAGCCACTTAATATATTTTATCTTGTTTCATCTTAATTATGTAGAAGGTATCACACTGAAAACTAATTTGAATTATGTTATATAGAGAAAAGGAAAAAGAACCACCACTAGGTTTTATGAAAATTTAATTTTATTACGAATATGACATATATAGCAGGTCTTTCTTATAAAAGAAATACTTATCAAGCATCTTCCAGGTATGGAGTTATTTGCTAGGTCATGTGCCTCCCACTTGGTTACAGCATTAAAAATAGTTCTGATAAATCAGTCCTTCAATAGATTATAAAACAGGGGTTAATTCATCACATATATGCATGTATGTATGTAAGTATGTATTCTAGAAAGTATGCATATAAGATCAGAATACATCTAGTTATTTTAATACTTTTTCTACTTATGGCCAGATGTGAGAAAGGTATGAGATATATAGAGCTGCAATTAGGAAGTGTACAAAAACAGCACTTGTTGCTTTGTCTTTGAATGGGCTGAGTCTTACTCTTCCTCATGAAATAATTAGTTATATGCCCTAATATACTAACATATGTAGAGAGAACACACACATTGGACAACATACTATCTAACACAGTGTATTCCACATGGATCCTTAGATAGCTGAACATACAGGAATGAAAAGATAAAAACCTGTTATTATAAGAAAGCTAATTGTTTTCTAATCTCTAAAATAAAATCAGTATTTAATGCTATTATAAATAAAGAAAACAGATGACAATAATATTCATGAATTTTTTTTTTTGTAAATAGAAATACAAACTGAGCCCATATTCTAGTCATTACATCTTTCCTGAGTCACAAGTGAGAAAGTGAAGGTCTGAGAAATGAAGCAACATGCTCCAGGCCAATCACACAGTCAAGAGTACGATCAGATTTAGGACCAATTAGCCCTAGATCCTATTCCTTTAGCATGACTTTGAACAAATTGTGAAGGTGGGAATGGAAAGTGTGGTAAAGGAAGAAAAGGTCAAAGATCGCATGTCAAAAAAGCATGGATTTTTCCCACTCTTAAAAAAGGGGGGAAATTGCTTATGTCTCAGTGTTGAGAGGAAGGATTTTTAGACATATAGGGAAAATATTATGTCACAGGAAGTAGGCTGAGATATACTATGATGTTAATTGGATATTTTGATATTTATGTCTTTATTTTTTTAGAAACAGGGATTCACTATGTAGTCAATCATGGCTTAATCTCACTTATGTCTTCCTGCTTCAGCCAGACACATCAAGAGAAGAAGAAAAGATAATGCTATTCTTCTTCATCTATGTCTTCCCCCTGATCATCTTCTTCTTTTCCTCCTCTTCTCCTTCTTGAATAGATATCTATTTAGAATCTTTCTATGTCAGGGTATTAAGAAGTAATGCTTAACTGGAGAAGAACCTGTAACCAAGGAGAATATGCACTTGACACATTCTAAATTTTCATACCTGTATTGTTTGCTTGTGCTAGCTGGATCTGATCCCTAAGTTAGTCTTAGTGTCTTGAGTTAGTATAATGAGGCCCAGGTGAAGTATAGAAGAATCCTCTTCTTCTTTAGCATATGTTCCACTTTTTTCCTTTTCTTATTTCAATTTGAAACAAGGTTGATTTACATGTCAATCCCAGTTTCCTCACCCTCCCATCCTCCCCTATCACCCCCACCAATCCTCAGTCCATCCCCTTTCTGCTCCCCAAGGAGTGTGAGGCCTTCCATGGGGAGTCTTCAAAGTCTGTCATATCATAGGGGGCAGGGTCTAGGCCCTCCCCCATTTGTCTAGGATGAGAAAGTTTTCCTTTATGTGGGATGGGCTCCCAAAGTCCATTCCTATACTAGTGATAAATACTGATCCATTACTAGAAGCCCCATAGACTGCCCATTCCTCCTAATTAACACCCACATTCAGGGAGTCTGGCTCAGTCCTATGCTGGTTTCCAATCTATCAGACTGTGATGCATGTACTCCCACTTGTACAGGTTAGCTGTTTCTATGGGTTTCTTGAGCTTTGCCTTGACCTCTTTGCTCATCACTCCTCCCTCTCTGTAACTGGATTCCAGGAGTTGTGCTAGTGTTTAGCTCTGGGTGTCTGCTTCTGTTTCCATCAGCTACTAGATGAAGGCTCTAGGATGGCATATAAGGTAGCCCTCAATGACATTAAGAGAGACACACACAGTCCTCTAGAGAAAGGGAAAGAGACAAAATCTCCTGAGCAAATTCGAAGCATGGAGGCAGGGGAGAGGGAGTTAGGGAGAAAGAAAAGAGGAGAAGAGGAGGGTAGAAGTGGGCATGAGGGAATAAGAAGATTGAGACAGGGAAAGAATAGAGAACAAGAAAAGAGATATAATAATAGAGGGAGTCATTATAATTTTAAGGAGAAATCTGGCACTAGAGAAATGCCCAGAGATCTATAAGGATGGACCTAACTAACAATCTAAGCAATAGGGGAGAGTCATATGTTCTATTATATTTCAAGTATTTTGATGTCAATCATTTTAAAGTTTCTCTATAACCTGATTTGAAAATATGAATCCAAAGATAAGTTGAAATTACTGATGACTTCCATAGTTTTATGTTTGCATTTATTTATTTATTTAGCTATTATTGTTCTGCAAAATCCCATCCTAATTATTCTTTTGGAAAACAGAAGATGTACTATTTAATGTAAATGATTCCACAAATGTTAGCTTAAGCTGAACTACTTGTCTCTTTCAGGTGCCCTCAGTACAAAATTACTAATGTGTTAAACACTGATAACATAACACAAGAAATTCTTACTTCTAGTCTGTATAATATTTATATACAGCACATATCATTGAGTGTTTGCAGCCACATTTCCTAAATGGTATGTCTGTGTCCCTTCACCCCTTTTTCAAATTATTTTCCCAACTGGGTCTCCTGCTCTGCAGGTCACTTAGCACATTATTGTTTTGGGATTTGTAAATTGTTTCTGGGTTATCTTCTTGCTACAATAAAAGCCAGTTCAGCAAACCTGCTGAGTCCTCAACTGGATGTTGCAGACAGGGTGTTAAGAGTTTTTTCTCCTGCAGTTCACATTTTAACTACAGTGTCAGATGAATGGGAGAAAACGAATGTTTAGAGAAAAATAGATGTTGGGATAGTTAATGTGACATAGGAATATAGAAATTCTGTTCTACTCAGTGGGGAAGATACATCAAATACTTTGGTTTTGTACAATATATCACAGATTTTGCTTTGTGTTTGCCTTCTGTTGTTATTATCTTTTGCTTCTTCTTCTTCTTTTTTTTTTCTTTTTCTTACGTTTTCTTTGAGAAACACTCTCACTATATACCCTTGGCTGTTGTCATGGAAATTCTCATGTTAACCATGTTTTCTTTGAACTCACAAGGATCTGTCTACCTACCTATCTTACATGCTGGGATTAAATGTATGTACCACCACACCTTTTCTCCTTTTATGTTTATATGTTTTCTTTTTTTCATATGAATTTCAGGTCCTTGCTGACTTCTGTCTGTAGATGATACACAAAAGTCTATGTGGCTATTTCTGAAAAGGAATGCATTTTTATTTTCATCCACCATTTGCTTCATAGCATAGAATTCATTGACCAAAGATAAACTTGCAGCAGATGAGTATACAGTTTCTTCATATGTAGTTCTGATAAGATAGGCTTCACAAGTGAACATTGAAGGAAATAGAGATACACATATGATTTGATAGTTAAGTTTAAGGTTGACTGAACAATCACTGAAGGAAGCACACTTGAAGAAACAAGGTCTAATATCATGACCATACAATGAGGAGAATTTAAACAGACCACCTTCTTCTAAATTTTGGTTCCCAGTATCTGCAGACACTTCAGATATAAAGACAACTGCTTTCCTCCAAGAATCAGAAGAGGACTACTATAATGGTGAACATATGATTTGCTTCAAGAAAGGGGTGAATGGAAACAATAAGAAAGATTGTTTTATTTTACATAGTGAATATCCCTTAAAGGCTCAGATGGTCCATATGCAATCTCTACTCTCCAGTGCTATCTAAGAGGTTGAGGAATGTTTGGGAGGTGTGGGCACCAGAAAGTTTTAGGTTAAGGAATCTGTGTCCACATTGCAATCCATCCCCTTCTTTTCTTTACATACTATAGCCTTGAAAGGGTAGATTTTCCTTTCTGTGTGCTCACTTTATTGTACACAGCCTCTCCATCAGTCCCAAATCAACAGGACCATTTTACCTTGACCTGAGCCTTCCAACTTCAATGTCAAAATTAGCTCTTTATTTTCATGAGGTAGTTTTCTCATGTACTTTCTTACAGTGACAAATAAACTTTTTGTGTAAAATAGTTTATAATTAGTATAAGCGTCTGTGTGATTATTTAGTACTCAATGGCTACAGGACCAGGTGGAACAGAAACTTCCATCTACATGGTCTCTTGCAACATAATGCTCTGTTGTTTTCTTTGTTTTTCTCTGATGCAATATATCCTGACCCCAGCCTCTCTCCTCTCCTTCCAGGTCTCCTTCACTCCCCCCTCCCCCAGATCCACTCCTCTGAATTTTCCCTTCAGAAAAGAGCAGGCCTCCTAATGGTCTCAACTGAAAAAAGGCATAGCAAGATGCAATAAGACTAGGCATAAACCTACATTGAAGGCTGGGCAGGACAACAGAAGAAAAACGAACCAGAGAAAAGAATCAAAGACACCCCACTCTTCTTATTAGATGTCCAACAATAACTCTAAGCTAAACTACCACACAACATACTACTACTCAGATGGCTAAGTGCAGACCCCTTAAGGTTTCCTGGTTGCTGCATTAGTTCCTGTGAGCCTCTACAAGCCGTGCTTAACTGATTCTGTGGGCCATGTTCTCTTGACCTCCAGGACCTCTCTGGTTCCTACAACCCTTCTTCCCTTCTTCTGTGGTGTTCCCACAGCCATGTCTAATGTGTGGATGTGGGTCTCTGTGTCTGCTCACATAAGCTGCTCTTACGATTGTGCTACATTAGGCACCTATGTTATGAGTGTGGCAAAATATTATTAGGAATTATTTCATTGAGTTTTTGTTTTCTCAGCCCTATTTGGTTCTCCCCTACGTCTCTAAGCAATCCAGCTTCCAGATACGGACTGTCTAGGCAGTGTTAGGGATATGCTCCCTCTCCTGGGGTGCTACAAGTTAGATCAATCATTGGTTGGCCACTCCCACTTGCTCTGAGCCAACATTGCCCCAGTGCACCTTGTGGTGAGGACAGGTTGTAGGTGGTGGGTTTTGTGACTGAGTTGGTACCCTAGTTTCACAACTAGGAGCCTAGACTGGTTACAAAAGATGGCAAGTTCAGGCTCTGTATCTCCCTTTATTAGGAGTCCTCATTAGGGTTACCCTCATAGTTCTCAGGAATTTTCCACTGCATGAGGTTTCCATATTCTCTTACATATTCAACTAATCCAGTTGTGTCTATCAGTCCTCTCTCTTTCTGCCCCTCCCACACCCACTTGATCTAATCTTTTCCCACCCGTACTTATCCTCATCCTACCCACAAAAAATTTTATTTCACTTCCCACAGGGATCTTTATGTCCCCTCTGCCATGCTTAACCTCTCCTTTTCATCAAATTTCTCTGTGTTCATGAATTGTAGTATGGTTATGCTTAACATAACAGTTGAGATCCATTTATAACTGAATATGTATCATATTTGTCTTTCTGGGTCCATGTTACCTGACTCAGGATGATTTTTTTCTAGTTCTATCCATTTTCCTGAAAAATTTATGATGCTATTTTTCTAAAAATGGAACAATAATCCACTAGGTAAATGTACCACATTTTCTTCATCTATTATTCACTTGGTAGACATATAGACTGTTTCCAGTTCTTGGCTATTAAGAATAAAGCTGCCATAATTTTAGTTGAACAGTTGTTCTTGTGATAGGATGGGACATCCACAGGGTTTATGCCCAGGAGTGATATGTCTACATCTTGAGGTAGATCAATTCCCAATTTTCTGAGAATCTGCAATATTGATTTCCAAAATGGTTGTCGAATGTTTCACTCTCACTATCAAATGGAGGGGTGCTCATCATTTTCCATATCCTTTCCAGCATGAGCTGTCATTTGTGATATTGATCTTAGCTATTATGATTCAACATAAAATCAGATACACTGAACCTGATCGAATAGAAAGTAGAGAATAGCCTTGAACACATTGGCGAAGGAGAAAATTTCCTAAGCAGAACATGGATGGATAGTATAGACACTAAGGTCAACAATTAATAAATGAGACCTCATGAAACTGAATAGCTTCTACAAGGGAAAGGACACAAGCAACAGGACAAAATGGCAGCCTGTAGAATGGGAAAATCTTTTTAACCATCTCTACATACAATAGAGGGCTAATTTCTAAAATATATAAAGAACTCATGAAACTAGAATCTGAAAACAAAACAATGAAATTTAAAAACGTGGTACAAATCTAAATAAAGAACTCTAACAGAGATATCTCAAATGGCTGAGAAACTCTTGAAATGTTCAACATCTGTAACCATCAGGGAAATGTAAATCAAAACGACTCTGAGATTCCATGTTACACCTGTCAAAATGTTCTGTTTTGTTTTTGCTTTTGTTGTTTATTTTTGTTCTTAAACAAAAAAGGATCTACTCATTGAACTTCCAACATGATGCATACTTTAAAAGTTAATTTTCCAAATAACTAACCTAAATAATATTAAAGCATTTATTAACAGCCAAATTCTATGTGCTTGACAGGATACTATACACACTTGTGATTTCTGCTTAACACCTACAATAACCTCACTAGGTATGTATTACCCTGTGTCTGTGATAAATAAATGAATTTAGTTCAGAAAATATAAGCAACAGTTATGCAACTATTCAACACCGTCTTTATAGAAAATAGTAATTATTTTAATGGTGCCATCCCACAGTGCATTTTACACTGCAATGCCATTAAAAGTGGTAGTGAACATAATTTAACTTGTGTTTTGATGCCTCAACCCCTCATTTCAAAGAGCAGTTATTAGATTGTTTACAGTATGCTTATGCATGAAGGAGAAAAGGGTATGGATGTATAATTATTCTTAAATCATCACAGTTTATTTTAACAGTTGTTTCTAATGGCTTTTTTCTTTTCTATCTGATCAGTAGTTGTCATTTTACTTTGCTCTCCAAATATTGGTCACTAACAATAAAATTCTATCCTGCATGGAAACTCTACATATAATCTACATATGGTAGGAAACTAGATAAGTAAATATCTTCCTTCCCTTATAGAACTGAACCAGGGATAACAGATTTTGAGGGAAAGGAAGAAGACAAATTCCACTTTTGTTTCAACTGCACCAGAGTTTGCATTGCTTCTTAGATACTAGGTTCTTGTGCTTTGTACATTTTGTCCAGATGTGATCATTGCTCAAAAGCAATTTCATGTACCAGGTCAAGTGTTAATATTTTATTCCTCAACCTGCACTTGTCCCCTTTCCCCATCCCTGATGCCCTTGCTTAACTGTGATCTCCCATTCTTATGTTTTATATTTGTGTTTTACCTTATGCCTTTCAATAAATATCTCAGCTATATATAATCAATAACCTCAATATTAGGGTTTTTTGTTTTTATTCATTTTTAAGTAATTTACCACATAAATTACCCTCAATAAATCATGTTCTATTAAGTATTTAATTTCCATATTTGTATTATTGTACTTTGGTACAAAGAATCTTTCAAACAAAATTAACTAATTACATCTCCAACAAAATGACAGTGGCTAGTGTCTTTTGGATCTGTTCATAGCTAACAATTTCCATGTGCCATCTCATTTGATTCATGAAATAAGACAACACATCAGACACCATATTATTATTACTTTAGAAATAAAGGGGATAGGTCAGAAATTAATTAGTCTGTCAGATATTTTACAGCTTATATAATTGGAATTCACATATGGGGTTTCTACACTCCAAAGCTGAGATTGTTCTTCAGAGTCAAAGAAGACTGATATCCATAATTAGCATGTAAACAAACATATTTAAGTATACTGAGATATATGTTTTAAATATATTGTGATATATATACTGAATCTCTAGATACATGTTATTCTATAAGTACAGGTATATAGAAACCAGTATATGTGCACATATGCACATATGTGTGTAAGTTTAAATATAGGCATATCTAACAGAAATGGGAGGTTCATATCTGTACAATATAAATGACAACAAGTGTTGTAGCTAATTTTATTGTAACTTCAATGGCAGGATTGTTTTCCCTGTACATATGAAAATAATCTATAATGCATCATAGTCTGTTGATCTGCAATAAAGTTTTTCCTGAAATATAGTCCCATAATATCATTTAAAATATTTTTACTAAAGAATATTTAGGGTCACCTGAGTCTTTGTTGGGATATAAAGCTTTGGACAATGAAGGGTTTTGTTCAGTATTTGTGACTATTTAATGACCAGGTTGGTTGTTGCTAGAATTGGTGGCTGTTACAGTGACATTTAAAAATACTGAGGTATCTTTTATACAGTGAGTGACTTTTACTCTCATGAAATAGTTCTCTGAAGGATTCCATGCTTTTTAATAGCATTTTATCAAGAGTTAAGTTTTCCAAACTGGAGTTGGCCCTCTAAAACACTCTTGTTGCATCATCAATTAAGTTAGGACAATGTTTTAAAACCTTTACTGTAATATCAGCAATAACCACAGCCTCTCACCAGGATGAAACATTATGCAAAGAAACAATTTTCCTTGTTTATGAATAAGAAGCAGCCCATTGTTATTAAAAATTTATAAAGAAATTGAAATAATTTAACCATATCTTTACATCTATGTACCATATCTTCAGTTACTTCCTTAACTGAGTTCTTAAACTCTACAAGATCATCTATGTGTGTTGAAATCCATGATTCTAAATTCCTGTTTATGTGGAAAACTGACCAATTTCTATGAACCATAAATTTTCTTGATTGTAGCTGGAATGATCAACCTTTTCTAAAATATTTTCCATTTTTTCTCACATCCAACAGTTGTATCATACATAGCAGCTGAAACATCCTAAAATCTAGTTCTTATATAAAATTATTTGGAGATGTAAATTACTCTATGATCCATGGGGGTGCAGAATGGATAATTGTTTCCTAGGCACAAAAACTAAATTTTTATATTTATATAGAAGTGTCTGAAAAATAAGGTATATTTTCAATGAACAGTAGTAGTTTGGCATGAATTTTTAAATTATTTTGAGGAATATGCTTCAATATTCAACTTAAGTATGTAGTTAGTCATGGTTGAACAATTTATATCTATATTTACTTAAATTCAAATGGCCTTTTATTATGAAAAAAACACCTTAGAAGATTAAATAAAGGTTCATGGTATACTTGATTATGAATTTCATGCATACATAATATACATTACATACATATTACATATACATTATGTGTACACATTATATATGTGTGTATATTTTGCCCAAATCAATTCCCATTCCTTCTTTTAAAATTTCTTTCTGCTCTTGTAGAGCAGTTTTTTCTATAATTAGTACATCCCATCCTTAAGTTAAGCTCATTAAGACAGGGAATAAGCAAACTAAATAGATTTATGAAGTCCCTGAAGCTAACCAGATTGACCAGGCTTTTCCTTTTCGTGGAGTATAGAAGCAGAAGAGATTACTGAGACTCTTAAACAAATCCATTCACCTGAAAGAAGCAGATTAGTCAAATTGCCTAAAAGTACCAAACCCATCAAAATTGCCTGTATGAGGCCCAGACCAATTGAACCACCTACAGAGGATACTTAACCACTTGGTTTAGCTGCCTGTAGGCTGTTAAAAAGACTTCAAATTTCCAGATACTGTGAGATGTCTCCTATTCTTGAACGGGTCTTGTTGATGCAGCTCTCACCCATATTCTTTGTAAGTAAATAAATAAGTTTTTATCCCAATAAAATAAATGTTTCACCCACTAAGTTAGACTTTGGTGGTATTCATACTTTAGTTCCTTATCTGGGATGAACAGATATTTCCTCACATCTTCCCAGTAACTGTGTCTCACAACAGGGACATATAGCCCTAGCACTGTTTCCCTCCCAAATGTGTGTGCTCTTTACATGCACACACACACACACACACACACACACACACACACACACACAAACACACACACACACACAACCACCACCACCACCACCACCATTACCACCCCTCACACTAACTCATACAGATATACTTGCATGCATGTACATGCACAAACACATCTACATGCAAACACATACACACTAACTCATACTCACAGATATACATGCATACATGCACATGCACACATGGGCAGACACACACACACACACACACACACACACCACATTGTATTCACTTAGTGCTACTTACATGTTCAAGGTTGTACGACTATTTGGTAGAGTATCTCCAGGCCCTAGTCCTTGAGAAAAACTGATTTTCTCTTTTCTAGCAGTTATCAATGCACTGCTCCCTACCTCTTGGGTTTTTATGTGACGTTCTGAAGATGTCAATTATATTTCTCATACTTGCACAGAGATGTTTATACCAATGACCTTTTTTCCTCACCGTATTTACCTGGGTTTTATGTGACTATTGTACTGGTAAGCCTTCTGTTACCATAATGAACATGCACTCTGTCCAGATGATACAAATGAGAATCCCATCTATGTCACTTAATTCAACAAGGCCCTAATTTCCATGTCCATAAAATGAACTTCCTACCTCATACTGTTATAAGAACATAACAAACACTAATATTTTTAAAACACTGTTAAAAACAAATGTCATTAGTGAGCACAAACTAATGTAAGCTTTAATATTTACAAGGAATATAACAGAATCAGGAAGAAAGAGGAATAAAGGCAACGCTGAATTCTTTAGCTCCATAAAATTAGAGTAAATATTAATCATATTAGAAGATAACTTACTATGTAATTTCATTATAATCACTATATGTCCCCTACATTCAATAAATATATGGAAGCTCACTCTGCATTGTGATGAAGAATATAGTAAATATAAGTTTTTACCCTTTACCATAAAATTCCCTTTAAATGCTTTTTAACATTTTTAACAAGTAGTTATTGTGTACAATTCTATGTACATAGCTGAGGGTTGGAGATGGATCTTTGATCAAGACTTAACTCATGCACACACATGGCATCCACTATAGAATTGAAGAAGTTGAAGGTCAGTTCAAAGGCTCCCATGTACAGTATTTGGAGTTCAGTAGCAAGTCCCAAGGGAACAAATTCAACATGAACCATGGAGGCAGAGCTCAAAATTCTATAAAAATTCAAGAAATCATTGCATTCTTACCCCTGACAATAACAGTCAGGAATAATGAGAAGTTACTGACATGTTGATAAAGGGCAAAAGTGGAGTATGGATGCTTAAGGAGGTTACTTACATACATAAGAGACAATACAGCAAAGTAAACTTATGAAGAAAAAATTCTGAGAGAAATGGACACACCAAATTTGAGAAACATGGAAAAGTGAATCAAGAAAGAAGTGGATCAAATATCACACAGAGTCTTGTGTCCAGGAATAAGCATCCTATGGAAGATTATGGAATACCCAATGGATGCTGTTCCACAGCAAAATAATGTGGTCATCATTGTATTTATTCTTCATTCTATATTTTCTGCTTCTAACTATGAAAAAGGAGGATATTAAAATTCAACAACACATCAAAATACAATATAAAAAAGAGACAGGGAAACATAAATCTAATTTACAGATTATTTCTCAGAATATATTTCTACCTTTACCTTTTTAGGTTAATCATTTATGTGATTTTAAAATAAATATGATTCGTAAACACATTTGATTAGTATATGATACCCTTATCAATGTAGTCACCTGGCACACCAGTATAATCCCAGTGCCGAGGGCAATGTGCAACATATAGCATTTTAGTAATGTAGCACAAGGATTAAAAAATAACATTGTTTGTAACACTGTAAGTGTAGCAAGCATGGTTAGAAAAACAAAATTGGGTATTTAAAAAAAATCTCAAAATATGTAATATATTTTGTATAAAACTATGAACACTCATTAGAAATTTAGCTCTTCTAGATTTTGCTTATACTGGGACTGAGAGCTTAAATTTTATAACATTTTTGTGAATGTAATACAATTAATGAAGGTGATATTTTTAAAAATCTATTCTCTTTTGTTTGTTTTTTCTAGTAAGCTATGCAACCTAACTTTATATTCAATTCTTTGAAAGCACACATGATAAAGTACTTTACATGATTTTTATTGAAAATCTATCTCAACTTTGTCTTATGCTCAAATGTTTCAGAACACCCATGGTTTTGGTTATTAATACTCATGTATGCTATGAAGCATATCTCAACAGTTGTCAGTACTAATACCATGAAATCAACCAGTAACTGAAACACTCATGTTTTCATTCAGTGAAAGAAAAATACGTATAACTACCTGAAGTGTGTCCCATGGGGGATATGCCCAAACCTACAAACTCCTTCGGAGACATTCATTTACATAAGTCTCATGTCAGCAGTCCAGAATCTAGCTTTTAGCAGAGAATATTAAAACAACAAAAAGATGTGGCTTATTCTAAAATGCGTCAAAATTCAACATTTAGTTTCTTCTGCTTCAAAACAATGCTTTCTTCTTCAGCTCAATCATTGACATTATTAATTACAAGCTACATTTTCTTTCTCCTCCAAGAAGTGACACTGTCTGTTTTTTTTTAAAAAAATTCACAGCATAAATAACTGCAAAACTATTTGAAATTCTTTTTTAATATTGCCTAAACAGTTTGTGTGTGTGTGTGTGTGTGTGTGTGTGTGTGTGTGTGTGTGTGTATATATATATATATATATATATATATATATGCTGAGCCATGCATAAAAAGGCAATATTGAGTTATTAAGGTAGGAAAGATCAATTAATTTTTAGGAATGGCAAAGAAAAGCCTACAGAGGACTCAGTAGCACCAGTTTCTCCAGCATATGGCATCATACAAGAGGACTGGACCAGACCTGTTAGCAATAGAGGCATGACTGTTTGTCTGAATTACATGTGTACTCTGACTGATCTCACTAATTATATTAACACAAGATTTGCTAGTGCTGTGAAAACTACTCCTAGACTCCTAAAGGTTGACTTTATTTTATGTTTCTGTGACATTGTATGTCAATCTCATACTTAATTAGTCACTTTTGTGGCTTTGTAACATTTTAGAATTAGACAGTCTCCTAGATGCTGTGTTGTATTTCTAAAGACAGAAGATAAAAATACCTGTGATGAACCATGAAAGAATAACCTCAATTCTGCTTCCATGTTTTCCACTGAAGGTCTGTGAACCTACGGAGTCATTCACCTTCAGAAAATATGTATGTGTATGCCAAGTATTAAATGTCAGTTTTGGCAGACTAAGTTTTCAAACTGGACAGAAGCCAAATTTTCTGTAAAGTAGCGTCAGTTCTGATAATGATAAATAACTTCCTAGTAACACTTGCAACTGTAGTCTCCTACCTCTTTCTGTACTCTCTGAATCATTTAACAGAAATGCCCAATGGAATACCCTGATACTGAAAACCTGACAAAATTGTGTATACCTTACCTTTCTTAGTGTTGCACAGACAAGAGATCCTAGATAATAACTACCAAATTGATTTTTTCTTATTATTTTCCTTTAATTCAAGCACTCAGGAGACAGAGATTGGTGCATCTCTGAGGTTGAGTCCATCTTTGTCTACAGAAAATGTTTCATAATATCCAGGGATATACAAAATACCCTTGCGTTGAAAAACAAAAAAGGACTTCTTTTAATTTTTATGTCAAGTGTATGTATGGTTTTTCTCTGTGTATTACATATATGAAGTGCCAATGGAGGTCAAAAGAAGTTTGTAGATACGTCAGAACTAGAGTTACTGATGGTTAGAAGTCACCATATGGGGGCTAGGAAATGAAGCAAAGTCTTCTGGAAAAGCATAAAGTGCTATTGACCACTGAGACCCTCCTTTTTTTTTTTCCTAGCCCCAACTAGTGAATTTTTAAAGGGAACTCCCACCGCTCATAGCTAACTGCTAAATAAACTATAACTTCCTAATATAAGAATACAGCACTTTTGCAGTTGTATTTATATTTAAAACCCTTCTAGGGCTTGTTATATAACTCAGTGATAGTGTGCTCAGCAAAGAAAAGTAATAATAAAATAAAAGTAGAGAATTTTGCTAATAACTTTATACCTCCAGTGTAACACTTTCATATGCCATAGTGTAAATATCAGTTTCCCAAGATCAAGATAACCAGAAGTTTTGAATCACTGAGCTACAGCTTAAGATTTTGCACTTTACAGAGTGTTTTGAGAAATCTTTTATCCGTATTGTCACCATGAATGATTCAGGGCTGACTGTTTTTCCAGGCTCAACTTCCTTTGTGGTCCCACACCCTGTCTTCCTCTCTAACCTCTGTTCCTCTTTCTTATCTTTGATCATCATCCCAGTGTCTATGCCTGTAAAAGTCTTTAAAGACTTTCTCTTGTTTAGCCATCTGATTCCAGAACATTCCCTGGAGATTTCATCAGCTACTGCAACTACAGTATATAAATGACTTTAAAATAGAAATTTACAAGATAGAAATTCTGATACTAGTAGGGATACACACACACACACACACACACACACACACACACACACACACACACGCACACACACTGCATCTATTATATATGTGACTGTCACAGATTTTGATACTGTCATCTTTATTTTCAAATGGAGGAGCTGAAGTGCCAGAAGTTTAAATCAACAATGTCCATTTTCTTGCAGTTGATGAGTAACAGAGTTAGTCTTATACCTAATTATAAGTTTGCTCTAAAACTGGGCCTTACCTTCTACTTAGACTTTGATCTTTGTGCTTTGTATATTTGCTTGTATCTGATTTGACATTTATTGTAGAACAGTCTCCTGATAGCTTTTCTTTTATAAGTTTCTGAAATCAACTTCACAATTTGTTTTCAACTTCTCTATTGAAAGGAATTACACAATTCACTTACTGTAAAAACTGTGACAAAATTAGTTAATTCATATAGATCTATTTCCTATAGTAGAAAATACTCCCACAATACATGGCAGTACTTGTGGTAAAGTACCACTTTAAATAAATGAAAAGAATGCTGAAAGACACTTAAGAAAATGCTTAACATCCTTAGTATCAGGAAAATGCAAATCAAAACAACTCTGAGATAACAATTTACTCCTGCCAGAATGGGTAAAATTAGGAACACTAATGACAACTTATGCTGGAAAGGGTGTGGAGAAAGGGGAACACTCCTCCACCACTGGTGGGAGTACAAACTTGTACAGCCATTTTGGAGATCAGTATGGCGGTTCCTCAGGAAAATGGGAATCAGGCTACCACAGCACCCGACAATCCCCGTCTTAAGCATATACCCAAATGATCCACATGCATGCAACAAAAACATCTGTTCAACTATGTTCATAGCAGCATTATTTGTGATAGCAAGAACCTGGAAACAACGTAGATGCCCCTCAACTGAAGAATGGTAAAGAAGATGTACCACATTTACACAATGGAATACTATGCTGCAGAAGAAAACAATGAAATCATGAAATTACCAGGCAAATGGATGGAGCTAGAAGAAACCAAAAAAAAAAAAAAAAAGAAGAACATGGTATATACTCACTTATATATGGATTTTAGACATAGAGCAAAGGATCAAAAGCCTTAATGTACCCTGCCAGAGAAACTAGGATACAAGGAAGATTCTAAGAGATTCATATTAGGTCCCTCACAGAAAGGGAAAGGGACAAGATCTCCTGAGCATATCGGGAGCGGGGAGTGATTAGGGAGCTAAGAGAAAAAGAAGGAAAGGAGATGAAAGCATTGGGACTAGGAAGATTTATTCAGGGGAGATAGATAGATAGATAGATAGAGAGAGAGAGAGAGAGATACCATAAAAGAGGGAGCCATTATAGATTTGAAGATAAAACTCATTCTAGAGGAACGTCCAGAAACCTACAAGACTGACCCCAACTAACAATTTGAGCAAAAGTGGAAAGACTACCCTAAATGTCCTTCCCTGATAATGAGATTGATGGTTAACTTATCCATCATCATAGAGCCCTCATCTAGTTGCTGATGGAAATAGAAGCAGACACACACAGCTAAACACTGAGCCGAACTAGAATCCAGATGCAGAGAGGGAGGAAAAGACCAGGCTACAAAAACACATAGAGACAGCTGGCCTGAACAGTGAGGAGCCAATGGGTCCCCCAGACTGATAGCTTAAATCCAGCATTGCACCCACTCAGCCCCTGAACATCGGTCTCAGTTAGAAGGCCTGAGCTGCCTAAGGGACCTCTGACAGTGAAACCAGGATATATCCCTGGTACACAAAAGGACTTTGGGAACACGTTCCCCATGGAAGGATACTCCCTTAACCTAGAGACAGGGGGGAGGGCCTATTCCTACTCCAAATGACTTGACAGATTTAGATGACCCCTCCTGGAAGGCATCAGCCTCCCTGTGGAGTGGGGGGGGGTGATGGATTGGGAGGGTGGTTGGGGGGCATGGGAGGATGGGAGGACGGGAGAGAGGGAGGGAGAGGAAACTGGGATCAATATGTAATATAATAAAAATAAATAAAAAAGGAATGTGTGGGAATTATTTTGATGTATGTAAAATGACAATTTATGATTGTCTCTAGTTGAATCATTTATGTGACACAGCATCAATACTAAATCTAATTTATCACAATTGTCTAATTATATCTCTGTATACCAGGAAGAAGGGTCAGAAAAAATAATCCTACACTGTGAGTAGTGACAAAGCAGAGTTTATAAAGAAACCAGTTTTATTATGCTCAAGTGTTAGGGAATCTTAAGCCATTAAAGCATCTGAAAGCAAGTTATACATCACCTTTTCCTAAACTAATCCAGGCAAGTATAAATGCATGATTCTTGAGTTCCAAAGAAAGATCCAGAAAACATGTATGAACTTTGAATCTCATGTGTATAGATAGTGGTAGAGTTTTCACTTCACATTAAGCAGGCATTGGGTTCAATACCTACCATCATCTGTGTATTTTCTAAAGCTGAAAGATTGTTGTGAATATGTTCAACCGAATTTGGTAGGGTATATTAGACTCTGGTATATAAAAGAATTTAACAAAGACTTATAATATTAACTGAGATGTATATTTCAAAAACCAGAGATCAATAGTTAATTTTATATTGTTTTCATTACTAATGGCTTAATAGACTTTAAGAAGAAAGATGGTTTCACATCTATAGCACTATTCCACTCCAATATTTTTATCATTTTTTTATTTTAAAATAATCTTTTCTCATTCTACATACCAATTCCATTTCCCACTCCCTCCCCTTTTCCTGCTACTCCCTTCTTCCCTCCCTAGCTCCCATCCATTCCTCAGAGAGGGTAAGGCTTCCTATGGGGAGTCAAGGAACTCTGTCATCTTTTAGGCAAGACCAAGTTCCTTCCTCCTTATATCTTAGCTGAGCAAGGTATCTCTCCAAAGAGATTGAGCTCCAAAAATCCAGTTCAAGCACTAGGGCTAAATCCTTGTCCTACAGACTGCTTCACATGTAGTACTGTCATTCACATTCAGACAGTTTAGTTTGGTCCTACACAGGTTCCCCCATTTCATTTTTCAAAGTACTGGATGTCCCAGAAAATAACTGTGCTGATATATTAGAAAAATGCTAAGGGTAACTGAAATCTCTAGTTGTATTATTTTTGTTCATAAATATCATAACATTTGAGGCATACTTTTTTCTCCAGCAGGTTGCAAAGCAACACAGTAGCTATTAGGGCCAGGTGAGTAATATCTTGAATTCTCCATGGTCTGTGACCCAAATACTTAAATGTCTTCCATATTAGATGCCTTACTATCATGTTTTGGAGGGTGGGTAGCTAAGAATTTTAGTAATAGACTCTAACACTTTGAGGCCTATGAGACCACATTGGTCAATAATTCAAAATGAACACCAATCCACAAATGTTATCGGAACAGACAACTACTTTCTGATCTGCTCTGAGGGCTAATGTATGATGTGGAACCCATTTTTGGCACTACTAAAGGAGCAAAGAACCCATGTCTATGTGGTGCAAAGCCCTAGGGGACAAGTACATATGGTTATTTTGCTAAATAAATGTAGAATTAACATTATTCTTAATGATTTATAGCTATAACCAGAGTTAGTAATATTTCTCCAATATCATCAGGGAAGTTTCTCCCTACAGTAACTGATATTAACACAGAGACCTCAAACTTATTACATGTAGAGAACAAAAAAGACTTTTGTGTGTTCCATCCTAATGGGACTTCTTTCATATCACACCCCTCATTCAAATTTAGTATTTGAATCAGCAATCCAAGTACTCCCATATCTGTGTTTTTGTAAATGATATCCAACCACTCAATCAAATGTCATAATTGTATTGGAATAGTGAAGAAGGATAGAGTTAGGCTGAATTTTGTTGTTTCCCTGAGTATAAAAAAGCCAACTTCTCACTGACACTGACAGGAATTACAGTAGTTATTGTCCCTAGTAGATACAATTAATAGCAGAAGTGAAGAGGAGGCAGTCACAAAAGGGTTCACAAGAAGCCATTCAGAAGGAGGATGGTGATCTGTGGGGCAAGGAGAGGGCTAAACAAAGTCCATGTTCAACAGCAGACATACTACCTTTTCAGTGGATGCGAGTCTCATTTGTATCTTGCATTTTTAGACCCTTCAGGCTGATACTGCACATTCCAATGGAATGTGTGACTTATAAACAAAATAGGTTTAATTGTCATTCTGATGTCTAAAAAGACCATGATCCAGCTGTCATCATAACTGGTGTCTCTGGGTTGCATAGTAGTTTCAGTGTTTAGTCAGTTGGCCATATTATTTATTGTTATGTTGTAGAGTATATCATTGAAGAAGAACATGAGTGAGTGAAACCACTCACTCCATGTCAAGTACGACAGATAGGAAGACAAGGGGCTGGGGTTTGACAAGGTACTTGAAGCTCTTATCAGCAGTGATTAGTGGGATTTTCAGGAGGCTTCACCTTTTAAAGGTTCTAACACTCCTCAGTAGGACCTCATGAGAGGCTATATCTTTAACACACAGGACTGAAGAGTACATTCCAAATACAAACTATTGTGGCTTCCTTTCTTGTGAATCGCCATATTCTCAAAGGAGCCTAACAGTCTAGAATTTGGGAGAGAGATCCCTGAGACCTCTTTCATAAAGTCCCTAGTACATTTATGCAGGCTGTACCTTCATTCACTTGTCATTCCACTGAGTTGTAAGAATCTAGCGTGTCAATTTACTGAAGAGGACACTATATATTTTGTCATGCTAAACTGCCTCAGGCCAAATTCATATTCTTGGTACAGACGCATTCCTTGCTATTCTCTGAAGTCTTGACTTTTTCTAGTATAAAATCAAAAGTCTGAGGTTGATGCAATTCATGCGTCACCAATCACAAAACTTTTAGAGAGACTGCAGGTGTATCTATCCTAAGCACAGTTCACCTCTAACTTGAGAGCCTATGAAATCAGGAAAGTTATGTCCTTCAAAAGTGCAATAGTGTGACAAGTAAGAAACAAATGTTCCTATTCCAAGGGGAGAAAAAATTGAGAAGTAGTGACAATTATAAATTGTTATGAGTATGTTTTCCCATCAGCCTGGTCCCACAGTTGGGTCAGCCCCAAATAATACACGGAGATTCTGTATTAGGTATAATTCTGTTGACCTGTTACTAGCATTTCTTATTGGCTGGCTCTGTCTTAAATATTAACCCATATCTATTAATCTAAGTATTTCCATGTGCCCTTATCTTACTGGAGAGAGGGCCGGAGTTCTGCTCACCGGGTCCTACATTTTGAATCTCTTCCTACCTCTTCCCAAAATCTCCTTGTCTTCTAGTAACACATATCTTATTTTCCTATTGGCCAGCAAGACTTTATTCATTAACCAATAAAATAAACATATTTACAGAATGACATCTCCCATCAATAAATCATGAATTATTCAGATTATATTCCCTTGCGTCTGTATAATCTCTTTCAGATCAGGGGAAGTGAGTCCTAATATTGTTCTGAAGTCCCACTCTCCAAGATTTGTTAAGTAGAGTTGAGCACCCAAGGGTCAACTTTATTTCTTCTTGTTGTTTGTTCATTTGTTTTCTTCAACAGAATGTTATGTAGATCTGAATGGCCTTGAGCAAACTATATTGCTATGAATGTATGATTCTATTGTCTTAACCTCCCAAGTTTGAGCTTGAGGATTGATGCCAGCATGCTCAGTTTTGATATGTGGATTCAACACAAATTTTTACGCATGCTATCCAAACACTCTACCAGCTGAGCTATATCTCCATCCCCCCCCCTTTTTTAAAATTTTTTAAAAAAAAAAACAAAAAAATAATTACCCCCCTTTTATTGGTTGTTTTTTTTCCTCCCCTCTTTTTTCTATCTCCTTTTCTCCATGAAAATATAATATTGTGTTGTAATTAGAGTGATTAAAAAACTGAAGATTTTGAAATAATCTCGCAATCCTGAATACCTGAATAAAAAGGCATCCTCAGTTAGATGTGATCTCACTTTACATGGAATAGCATAAATCTTCATTACAAAATTAATGCCTCAGTGAATTTACTTTTATCATCCTACTCATAAAATTAATCAAGATTTATAACTGATTGTACAAAGGGTATATTTTGAAATGTTTAATTCTGATGCACCAGCCTTTCATTAATAATAATGCATTGTGGTGTGATGTGTGTGTATATGCATAAATTTGCAAAACTAAATAAATAAATAAACAAAACCACCATCCTTGAGTATAGGACTCAAAATGTACTCACATTAAGACCTCTAGGCCATTGTCTAATACACTTTTAAAGTTCAATACAATTTACGAAAGCATTTTTTTTTTTTTTTTTGGCAGGAGCTGAAAAAACTGACAGCTGAGTGATCGTGATAAGACATAGTGGCAGGGAAGACAATTATGATGATCCAACTTTTGTTCTGCAACAGGCCAGCTGCATTTTTATATCCATTTATGTTTTCCATACTATATTTTATATTTAACAGCTCTACATATAACTAAGAGAAGTTGCTTTATTTATAACAGAACAGAACTAGTCCATATTCCTTGAATGTACTGATGATTTAATGACTTCACCATATTCCCATTAAAATTTAAAAAACAAATAAACAAAACAAAACTGCACTTTATAAAGCAACTCCATTCACAAGTCTCACAAGAACCACTTTAGGGGAAAAATTAAGGTTCTTTGGCATTTTGAAAATTTCTAAGTCCCTAGCCTAACAAGCATTCTTGTTGTGTTAATATGTATTTTAGGGCCTTGTGCAGCATTAAATATCAATTAATATATCCAAAATGGATGTACTATATCCTGAGACCATTTAACTGTGGAGCAATAAAATCACCTCTTGATATTCCACAAAAATTTTTGTTAGAATATGCTTTATTTGAACACTGTGAAATTATCAATGAGCTCAAGTGCATGCTTTAGTGACCCATAAATATGGAGGATTAAATTAGAAATGACCTGTAGCCTGAAGACTCAAAAGGCCTTTCCTGCAAGATTTGGCTTGAATTTGGAATGAATGGATTTATAATGAGAGACATGAACACATAGACAAAAGTGATGCAATCTACACACAGATTTCTTAATTCATTCAATGTATGAAGAGCAATAACTGAAGAAGAAATAGAACAAATTCCAAGGTCCATTCTTTTATCAGCAAGATTATTTTTTTCTTTAATAAAAGAAAATGAATGATTGAATTCCTTGCTTAGCAAAAGTCCTTGAACACTGCTGTCTTCATAAATTAGAAGTTGCAGGAAGCCATGGAAGGAACTGTGTTCCTCAAAAAATAGTGTTGCAACAAAATACAACAGCCTTATAGGAAGCCTTCTCTCAAACCAAGGACTTTAAACATTTTTATAGCAACTGGAACACCGACATGTGGACTTACCTCCTGCACTTTTTAGGTTTCTGCACATCTCAGCTTGTAAAATATGACAACAGGATTTGGAAGGATTCTTTTCATACCTTCTGGATCCTCTCATGAAGGTTTTCAGATATATTTAATCTGAACAAATATTTTTTAATATCAATCCTCTCTTTTAAAATAACCATGCTAAAATTTAAGTATAATGTATCACATGAGTTCACACCAGCCTATAGATAACATTCCTACAAAATAAACAATACAAATAAGATTAAAGTATGGCAATGTTTGGCTTACAATTTACACAGGACCAGATTTGAACTGGAATGCTCAAAACATATTCTAGTCACCAGCCATCTGACATACTCTCCCACGTTCCTCTCTGCTAATTCAAGATTTCACTTGCTTGGCATAATCCTTGGAATTAACTTCTTGGAATGAATTTCTGTGAATGGTTTGCAAGAATACAAATGGTGTCTCTTGAAGAAGATTGCAATATGAATATCAGAAACTGTTCTTGGGATGCACTTGTTTTAATGTACACCATCACACAATATAGAATGAGGATTGATAATTAGTAGCACTGGAAATCAAGGAAGCCTGAAATAAGAAGGTACTAAAGCATTATCGGTTAATTAAGTCAGAAGCTTTCAGCCACATGGAATCCAGGAGTATGGAATTTCAGACTAAAGGAGCTACAAACACTTATGAAATATATTTGGATTGTAAAACTTATTTTTCTACATTTTTCTGACAAGATATGCCAACAAGCACCTGTGGATATGTGAGAAATGTTAGTTAACCACGGACAGGTGAGGTGATAAGCTTCACGAATTGAACATGTTATCATGACTCGACCTTAGAACTATGCCACACAAGGTGTACTTTAGGATGCCCTAAATTAAAACTATGATGAAGATACTTTTATGTCAACTAAAAACTGTTTTATATGAAAACATTTGCCTCTTACAAATCTCTAAGAACAGTATTAAGGGGGAAAGAATAACTCACAGAAGGGTCTTCTTGCCATAGTGGGTATTATCTTATGAATATGGTTCTCTTCCTTTATTTTTAGTCATTAATTAAAGCTTCCTGCAGTTCAAAATTAATGAACACCAATGGCTTTGTGGATGGTGATGGCAAAGTACTCATTTTAATATCAACCCATGTTTTCCCCATCAGCTTCATCATTTAACAGTTCTGTAAATGCACAGAAACTGGTATCTCAAATTTTAATTCTTTGATTTCAAACTATCTTGTGTACAGTATCTATAACCCCTTAAATTTCTATACTTTAATTAACAGACTATGTTGAATCCTCAGCAAAAAATATGTTTTGTTTTGATTTTGTTCATTTTTTGGGGGGTGGTTGTGTGTGTGTGTGTGGTTTTTTTGGGGGAAAGGGGAGGTGGTGGTTTCAAGACAGAGTTTCTCTGTATAATAGCCTTGGTTCTCCTGGAGCTCACTTGGTAGATCAGGTTGGCCTCAAACTCACAGAGATCCACCTGCCTCTGCCTCCTAAGTGTTGCCGTTAAAGGCTTGCACCATCACCATGTGGCTAATTAAGTGTCTGAGTTCAGATCACACGATTGCAGGTTAGAGTTTTGCCATAGTTGAGGAAGTGTGTTGATTGAGCTGGAGAGTGTGTCAGGCATTAATGATTAGGCTCAAAATTAAAACTATGTTGTATTAAAAGCAGTAAACTGCTAATACCATTAAGTCCGTATACTTGAAATAGGCAATGTACAGTAGCTATAGACAGTAATCTAATTGAGCAGCTAAGGAGGATGAATCAGGCTTGACAAATATAGTGGAACAATTAAAAAGTTTGCACCGAGTCTGAGATACTACACAAGACTCTGTTGCAAATAAAAGTAATATCGAGATGATTACATTATTGAAAATTTTGCTGTGTAATAGAGGGGATCCTATGGAAGAAGTGAGATTTGAAGAATAAAAATGTACTAACATGACATATTTGAAGTGATGAATCCTGAACTTGATGGCATAGGCTAAAAGCCATGGAATGGAAGCTACTTCTAGAAGGTGGAAAAGGCAAAGGAATGAATTTCTTCCTATATTCTCCAGAAACTTGTAGCCTTATGTAGACCTCTGCTTTAAGTTTTTGACCACTACAACCATAGGGGAAGAAATTCTGGTTGTTTGAAACCATTAATTTTGCAGAAGCTTCAAAAGGAAATGGATATACCATTTGGAAACTGGCACAAAGCAAATATTCAAATAAATGGTATATGAATTAATAATACAGTGAAAGAAGCACATTACATCCATGACATCAGTTTCTTTTTGCTTTCCTAGCACCATGGCTGTATTTGACTGCAATCTCTGAGTTAGAATGATATTGCAATAATGTGCCCCTCCACTCTGCAATTTAAATATCAATTCAGCCTTATTTACTAAGAGATGCAAAATAAACAAAGGCCATGCCATGGCTAAGAAAGCACTCTCTTGGCGGCTTTGGATTCAAGTGTTGCCTATACTATATGTTTAATGAATTTGTGTTGTCTCAATTTAGATTACAATAACTGGGGTGATTAAATAAAATGTCAAGTAAGAATAGTAGGGATATTGCCTCACTTTCATCATGTGTTCAACAAGTTTATCTTCTATTATAACTGTTCTTATATTTTAGGTTTTTGTTCTATAGGGCTCTATTACAGCTATAAATATACCAAAAACATTTCAGACATTCTTAGTGTTACCACTCAGTTAAATATATTTAGCAAACATTTATATTTGAGAGGGGTTTAATTGAATGTCCTGCAAGTGTCTTCATGTTGATGTATTCTGAAGGAAGAATTTCAATGAAAACATTTTGTCATTTGGGCTTTCACAACCTATCAGTTGCATGCAATATTTTTCCAGTAATTTACTTGTGGGTTTTGTGTTTTTAATCATGCAAAGAAGAAAAGAGATGAATGACTGACAGTGATCACATTTGGTGCTCTAAACCAAATATCTGACTTAGAACAAGGATATTAAATGAGAGATTGAGATTTAAAAGCAAAACAGAGAATGGATAGGCACTAGATTTCAGACAAGGAAATTTCTATTGATAAATTTTTCTTCTATGCATACAATAAAGAATTATTTTTATTGCTTATGAAGTTGGGCTTGGCTGTGGTCATATTCTTTACTGCTGTTCTTTTTGAGCCTGAAGACCCATAAGTGACCTGCTTTCCATGAAGGCTGCCCTCCAGATAGAAAGCGCTCTGTAATATCTGACTTTAGAGGCTTAGGTCATTCACACTGTGGCTGCTGGTGCTGAATATGCTGTCATAAAATGAACACATGATTAACTTTTACTGAGTTAAAGACATCCACAGGGCAATAAATAGAAATCCCACTGCACACTTCTCTGGTTCACCTATGTGAATAAGACCCTACAGAAATCAATTGAGAGTATCCCCTGTGCTTTATTTTTTTTTTTTTTGTCTTTTTCTGTCATAAAAAATATTTTCAAGAAATATGTCACAAAACTCCAGATATCTATATATTTATGTCTGTGTGTTGTCCTTCAGAAAAGAATTGCTATGCTCTTTAACTTATTGTTTAAAAACTTGTAAAATTTGTAGACACTTCATAAAATCATTTTGCAAGCATCAGGTATAGAAACATGCATAAAATTCTGATATTTGCTACACTATGTTTGTGCTGACGTTAATATCTTTGAGTATACTTGTGATTTATTATCAAATATATCTTTATGACCATACTGTTTTATTCATTGTTCCCTTATTCAATATGTTACTCATTGGTTCACTGAGTGACTTAACAAAACACTTTTTTCATTTCATGTTACATGTTATACTTGTGAGCACAGCTGAGCCCAAGAATACACTCTGGAGACTTTGATGCAATGTAGATTGTTATTTATGTGTATACACAGATGCCATTGGCAGGCATGACTTCCATTTGTAGCATGAAGTCAGTCTGGTTTGAGAAATTTCCATTTGAATCTCAGTCATATTTGTTGCTCTGTCTGCTGGGTACTAAGCAAAAGAAGACTACAAACTGTCCCTGATTAGTATCATATGACATTTGCACAAGAGGAAAAGAAGCCAGCTCTGGTCCATTCACATTAATAAGCCTGAAAGCTATTTTACAATTTTCACTAGTATGAAAATATTCAATTCTACTATTTTTGTCAAACAAGAATTAAGTCAACTTTATGTCAAAGAATACTTATTATCCACTGTATTACAGACCATGCCCTGACTTTTGGATTCCATAGGTATTTTGTCTCAACAGAATGTGCAGTCCATGTGCAAGGTTTCAGTCAGAACAAGAGGGGATGTGAGAAAGGAAGATAAGATATAGTTCTGGTAAAGGCTTTGTGTCCTGAAAGTGGCTTGGTCTGAGAAAAAAAAAAAAAAAAAAAAAAAAAAAAAAAAAAAACATCTAAGAGAAACCATACTTCCTCAGTCATTGGCACTTTTATGATGGAGAGAGAAAGGTATTGTAGATGATATTAGAGTTAAATGTTAAATGTCCACTAATTCTGGCTGGGTCAGTGTGTGGGGAGGAATTATGTTTCCTATGCCAACTATGTCAGCTTTCATCAAATGACTGGATTTGGCTAATAAAATGTTCTCCATTTCCAAGAAAAAGCTTTCAGAGCCACAGTATCACCCTAGTGTCCTCTGTTCCTTCTGCTTGAGGAATGCTGTGTTCTTGATAGCTGCTCCATTAGCTGGTTCTGAAAATGAGAAGTACAAAGCAAAGCTACATAATGAGGAGAATGTGGTCAGAAAACACACCTCTGTCCAATTAATTCACTAAGATTTGCCAGCTATTAGTTTCTGGAGCCAAATGCAGTTAACTTGACTGATAAATAAAAAAGGGATGGAACATTCTTGAAGACTGCAACTGCACCTGTTTTTTTTTTTTTTTTTTTTTTTTTTCCACCTCTTTCTTACACATACACTTTGTATGTAGAAAGAGTTTCTGTCCCACCTGGTCCCATAGCCATTTAACCCCAAATAAATACACAGAGGCTTATATTAGTTACAAACTGTTTGACTGATGGCTTGAGCTTCTTACTGGCTAGCTCTCTTTTAATTATTAACCCATTTCTATTAATCTAGGTACTTCAATGTGGTCTTGACTTACCAGAGAGTGCCGGGATCTGTTACTCCTTTGGAGGCTAAATGGTTTTATTTCTGGTGGCTCCCTTTTGCATCCCTCTTTCTGTACTTCTCCTCTTCTGGTAGCCCCGCCTATACTTCCTACTTGGCTACTAGTCAATCAGTGTTTTATTCAAGAACCAATAAGAGAAACATATTGACAGCATACAGAACAACCCCCATCAAGTAATTAAGCATTCATTGTATGATGTTACAAAGTATCAAAAGCAATGAGCTTTACCTAACAAGGAAAATCAAGTGAAACTCTGTATGGAAATCATCTGTGTCCCAATTGTGGAGGATCTCATGAACTTGGATACTCAAAGTAGACTTCAATGGTCAGCTTACTGAGCAGTATATACTATATAAACAAGACCTATAAGAAGTACATCTAAAGAAACATTAAACCTAAGATATAAAAGATAAAGCTGATATCAACATGAATAGCTTTGGGTTCTTCATTTATTGAGAATGTCAGGTTCATTAGCAGAATTAACTAAATTATGAAAGAATTGCTAAGACAAACATTGCTTATTTTATAAATACTATGAGACCCCAAAATGTAATGACAATAAGGGTCTGTAGATGTCCACTGGACAAATGGGAAGGAACCCTGACTTGGCATTTTTAAACTTGGCGTAGTTAAACACATGACATCTAAAAATCAGTGATTTGAGTTACAAATTTGAAGGTATGTGAGGAAGAAGTGTATCTGAAAACCTGTTAAAGATCCAAGAAAGTAGAACTCATTTTGTCTAGTCTGTTGTTTGGAAAGCCAGGCAACACAAATACACCTGCACTCTACTTTTGTGTACCCTAGTTTTGTTTCAGGGGTTTTCTTTGTCATTCAAAACAAAATATTTTGTACTTTATTCTCTTTTGGCATCTCTAAAATGGGGCTGTAAGTTGCAACCTAACTACTGGATGGCTTGGATGCAGGCTTCCATAAACTTTAATTTTATTCCTCACTAGGTTGACAAAATTAGGAAACAGCACATTTTGAGGAATGTGTAAGTTTAGCTACCCAGTTTATTACATTTCTTGCAGCGGTATGAATACTAAGGCAGTTGGAAATTTAGAGGAGTATTAAATGATAGGGTTTGCTAAAATACTTCCTACCATGATTGGCCCAAGTAGGGGAATCAACGTCATTCCCTCTGTTCTCAATGTCCTTTCATCACAATGATCTAATGATTTTCCAAACTTCTTACTAAAATCCTTACACTGTAACTCAATTTCAATTTTATCTTCATTCCTTCAAGGTATTTCCGCTCCAGTATTCAGTGTTTCACTGGAAATAATCTAACAAAGGTGAATGTCTGAGTTAGTGATCTGTTTCAAAAATTCTCTTTTGTGATCCAAAACGTACCTATAGAGAATTTAAAAAGCTTGCAGTTAAAAGTTAATAAAATGGAAAGTGTGTGCCTTCCAAAGGTTATTCAGTTTAAACAACACAGGTAAAGAGCAGGAGGAATGCGATACTCAGAATAGTAAACCTCAGTTTGAACACTATCTACATGAGCAGAATAGTGAACACACACATCTCCCATGTCACTTATGTTCAATCCTTCAGGATGATTTCTGATTACTCACTCATGTTTTATCCCTTACTCTGGTTATCACTTATTATTTTCTACTTCAGCATCTATGTATCCTCATATAGATACTTCATGTTCCTAGCTCAGAGAGCTTACCTCTGATAAGTGAATAGTCTCCTCTTTCCATATCTGTCTTCTTGATTTATTCTCTACACTGAACTTTTTCAGATTTGAAGTATTAGGGTAAATACAACTCTCTGGATTTCATTATTTTCTTTGCTTTGGGAAAAGACCATGACATATTGATATGTCTGTGTAATGTCTGTGGATTTCAAACAAGAGATAGACTCCTGATTGAAACCGGAGACTGTAATGTAAACTTTATTAGTACTTAACGATGAGCAAAGACATGTTTGTTTTAAGTATCTGTGGTTGTCTGTCCATTGTTATCTTCATGAACAGATGAGATTTTTTTTTGCCCTTTTCTAAGCATAATTGTCAATTATTTAACTTTTTCGTTCACAAATCAGATGTAGGGACTTACCTGCAGCCAAAAGGACAATAAGGATTTGTCATACTGCACAATATAAACATAAATGCTATTTCCATTAAAGATATCAAATTTATTTACAGTTATGCAATTTTAAACATTTCACAATCTTGGATTTACAACTGAGATATTCTGTATTTTTAAAACATGTGTTTGGTCTTATTCTTTTTGCTTTCTCACACATTTCCTTCAGTTATTTCTACACATTGATTGAAGATGACCCAAGAGAGGTTTTGTTAGCATTGCGAGGCTTGGAATTATATTTCATAAATCCAAATTCTTATTTTCCAGCATTTTAGAAAAGTGACCTTTGTAAGGAGTAAGGTTTTTCTGACTGCTGCTGGTCTTGTCCTGCTGCCGCACCAGCCCCAAATAATACACTGAGACTCTGTATTAGATATAATGCTGTTGGCCAGGTACTATTTCTTACCAGCTAGCTCTTTCTTAATTATTAACTAATTTCTATGTATTTCCACGTGGTCTTATCTTACCGGGGAATGGAACCAGACTTCTGTTCTCTCCAGACTCTCCATTTTGACTCCTCCTTACTACTTCCTCCTTCCTCCTTGTCTCCTAGTCCCACCTATCTTGCTTTCCTATTGGCCAACAGTGCTTTATTCATTAACCAGTATGAGATACATATTTACAGAATGACATCTTTCATCAGATCTTGACAATCCATTTAAACTTTTTGTACATTATGTTCTTAATCTATAAAGTAGAGAGAGATAACTCCTACTCATAATGAACTGTTGTGGCTCAAATGGCATTCCCAAAGGGTTAGATGATCTTAGGCTAAAGTTCAAAGACTTATTATTATGACTACTGTTTACATTTCTGAATTATGATTTTGTCTTCTACTATCCGAATGTCTTCCTCTTGTTCTATGACAAAATCTACACATTTTATTATATCTACCACTCAACCCCAGGCCAAATATAGGCTTTTTTTTCTAGTCAGTCTCCTCAAATTTCCCTAAGTACTTAGTCTTTTGTCTGTGGTGTGAAACTGTCATTTCCTACCAATGGACATCATCCATTTTTTCAGCTTAGCATTGCTCTCATTCTGCTTTAATAACTGTACATATGCATGCGATTTTTTAAAAAAGTTTCTAAAACCAATAAGTATTATATCTATGCACCATCTGTCTTGAGCCCTTTACATTTGGCAAAATGTTTCAAACTATGTGTATGCTGAAAGAATATCTGGAAGTAAATGCTTCAAACGCCACCCTTACTGTCTTTGTTTGAAGGAATAACTATTCATAGTATCTTTTAGTAAAATTAAGTGGGAAATACTACAAATGACTTATTTTCTTCTCAAGGAATGTTGACCTGATTGATATTGATATCTTTCTCTCTATGATATATTCCATTTCTAATTTTGGGCCTTAGGACACTTCAGAAAACATCTAGGCATGATGACAATTGAGGAAACAAGAGTTATCAGGATTAGTTATCACCCTCAAGCATAAATTTTCACTTGAATCATAGATAAGTGTACATGCTCTACAACTCTTAAACCCTTTTGTAGGGAGTTATTGGCAGGTAATTATAGATGAGGGAGAGAATATCAGTATTTTTTTAAGGTGTCACCATTGAGAGGTATACCACATTCCAGGGAATGTTCCTAAACCCATGCATATATAGGCATTATTCACTGAATCTGGTAGGTTATCAAAAAGAAAAAGAAAGAAAAGGAAAAAAATAATTATAGGTGTGTGGGTCTCTATAAATACCAGATCCAGGAAAGTAACAATAAGAATAAGGCAAGGAGGAAGTTCAGTTCAACAAGTCTTGATAAATGGTGTTGGATCAAACTTCTAGAACAGTGTTTCTCAAGCTTTCTTTTGTTTTGACCCTTTAAAACAGCTCCTCATGCTGTAGTAACCCCCAACCATAAAAATTTCTCACTGCTGCTTCATAATTGTAATTGCTATTGTCATGAATTATATTATAAATAAATGATATGTGATCCTCAAAGGTGTAGTGACCCACATGTTGATGACCACTGTTCTGGTGTCTGTTACCAGGCAGTTTATTTTAGGCATGTTTAATTATAGTGAAATTGAGGGGGGATTTCCTAGTGTAATACAATCTCATGTGTACAATGAGGCAAAATTACACTGAAACTTTTCTCAAAGTACATGCCACTTCTTCCATAAAGATGAGCTCTAGAGGCAGGTTACAAGTGAAATCTATCCTAAAAGCTGAGGAGAGAAAATGCTGTGGTCTCACTCATGTAGATAGGTCAGGGGTCATCTTGGGTACCAGCTACCTCTTGTCTGACTTGTGGGAGCCTAGTGGAGCTGTTGGCCATGAAAACAGCAGAGATCACTTTGGCTATTAACTGCCTGCATTCCCAGCATTCTAGGTAGAAAACAGTTTTTAAAACCATCTTTGAAAAGACCCTATGTGTTCAATGTTCCTGGTTTCCTAGTGCTTATCTGTGAGCTCAATGACATTTGTAATTCTGGCAGGAATGAAGGAAGGAAGGAGGGAGGGAGGGAGGGAGGGAGGTAAGGGAGGGAAGAAGGAAGGAAAACATAAACAATAGCAGCAGCAGTAGCAGCAGCAGAAGAGGAGGATGAGTTATAGTAGAAAATGTAGTTGTTAGTGAAAAGATAAAATGAGAAATTTTGCTTCGTGTCATGAAAAACATTCATGTGACTTTATCTTTCTACTCACTGTGACGCCATTTGGAGTTGCAGAGAAAGATACTGTCAACTTCAGGAGAAACCAGTAAGAGCTATGTATGTTCGGATCCATGAACACAGCTGTTCAGTTGTATTTGTATGGAAATAGTTACTGGCCAAATCTGAAGCTCCCAAGAAGAATGACGAGAAACAAAGACTAGGAGCTGAACAGATTATTCAGTAGTTAAGAACAATTATTACTGATACAGAAGAGATACAGTCAGTTCACAGAGCACATACAACCCACATGATATCCCATGATTACCTAGAACTCTAACCCTAGGAAATTCAATATTATTTTCCTACTTCCAAGAACACTGGACCACTGGGCAAGCATATGGTGTAAATACATACACAAGCATTCATATATATATATATATATATGTATATATATATATATATATATATATGTAAGGCTTCAAAAATATATGTTAAAATAATTAAAAACATTATTTTCACGACATTAAGATCAATCCAAATTGTAAGAAATTAATTGCTAAATTTTAAATATCTAATTCTTTAGGTAACTTTCTAAAATATTTTATGAATCTTCTTTTTCATATATTTTATATATGGTTTTGAAAATATTTTTATCAATACTGCATTTGTATCATCCCTCTCTCTCTCTCCATTCCTACAGGTTTTCCTGTTCCCCCTCCATATCAAATTAAAGAATAAAAATTCTTTCATTTTTATACACACACAGACAAATTTATAAATACAATACATTGTATTCATTTAGTATTTTTTTTTTTTGAAGAGACACCACTACCACAACAACTCTTATAATGTAAACATTTCATTGTGGTGCCTTGCTTACAGTTCATAGGTTTAGGGAATTATTTTCATGATGGGAAGCAAGGTAGCATGCACCCAGAAATGTTGGTAGAGAAGGAGTTGGGAGTTCTTACATATTGACTCACAGGAAACAGAAAATGAATCATCTCACTGGATGTAGCTTAGACATATATGCAATCTCAAAGCCCATCTTCACTGGGCCACACTTCCTCTAACAACACCATACATATTCCAACAAGTACACACAGCCTAATAGTGCCACTCCCTTTGGGGAAAATTTTTTTTACAAACCCCCACATTGTACTCATTACCTCCAAAGATTCATATCCATACAATAATGCAAAAATGCATCCAGTCCAACTTGAAAATTGCCCCTAGTCTAGAACAGACTCAAAGCTATTTAAAATTCAAAAGTTCAAAGTCTCTTCTGAGATTCATTCAGTGTCTTGATTGCAATCCCATGTACAATCAAAATAAAGAAGCATATTACATGCTTTCAACATATAATGACACAGGATATACATTAATATTCCAAAATATAGGGAAGAGAGCACAGGGAGGACATACTGTCCAAAATAAGACCACCATCTGGGTAAACTCCAAACTCTGCAACTCCTATTCTGATATCAAAAACATTTTTCAAATCTATAACTCTTTTCAGAATTATTAACTGCAATATACATCTTCCTCTTGGGCTTGTTCTACTCGCCATTAGAATTTTTGGCAGCTATTCCAATGCTTTGGCATCTTCAACATCTTGGGGTCTCCAAAGTAATCTGGGCTTCAACTTCATATCTTCACACAGTGGTCTTTCTAGGCCTCCAATTCTGGGACACCCCTGAAACATGACTGGCCTAGGAGGCTTTCCTTGACCTTGGAGGAAGATTCCATAATGTTTTTCTTCTATTCTTAAAGGCAGAGTCACATAGCCAAAACTACTAAACAAAAGTTTAGCCTCAGGCATACCCTTTGGACAAGGGCAAAAACAAAAAACAAAACAAAACAAATTCCACTGTCTTCACCAAAATATCACAAGAATGATCTCTACACAACATCCCAAAATTCTTTTCCTTTGAAACATCTTGAGTCACTCCTACAGTACAAATCACCCTTAGCACCACTATCATCTATGCTCCCACTAGTATTCCTCATGAAACAGCACATTTTTTTATTATTTTATTTTTCTTATTTTACATATCGATCCCAGTTCCCTTTCCTTCCCTCCCTACATACCTCTCCTACCACTTCCCAGCCTCCCATACCCCCCAACCATCTTCCCATCAGATTCCCACCCACCCACCCACTCCCTGTTCACACTTAGGGTAGGGTATGTAGGGTGATGCCTTCCAGGAAGGGTCATCTAAATCTGTCAATCTAAATCATTTGGAGTAGGAACTAGGCCCTCCCTCCTGACTCTAGGTTAAAGGGTATCCCAACATGGGGAATGTGCTCCCAAAGTCCTTTTGTGCACCAGATGTCACTTAGACTGCCCAAGACTTCTGAGACCCATGTTCAGGGGGATCTGAGTCAGTCCAAAGCTGGATTTTAGCTGGGGACCCATTAGCTCCTCCCTGTTAGGGTCAGCTGTCTCTATGGGTTTCTGTAGCCTGGTCTTTTCTTCCCTCTCTGCATCTGGAGTCCAGTTCTGCTCAGTCTTAAGCTGTGGGTGTCTGCTTCTGTTACCATCAGCAATTAGATGAGGGCTCTATGATGATGGATAAGTTAGCCATCAATCTCATTATCAGGGAAGGACATTTAGGGTAGCCCTTTCCCTGTTGCTCAAATTGTTTGTTGGGGTCAGTCGTGTTGGTCTCTGGACATTTCTCTAGAGTCAGTTTTCTCTTCAAACCTATAATGGCTCCCTCTTTTATGGTCTCTCTCCCTTCTTTTCCTCCTCTGACTCAATCTTCCTAGTCCCATGTGCTTTCTTCTCCTCCCCTTCTCGTTTACTTAGCTCCCTCTCCACTCACTCTTCCCCTTCCCACTCCCAATATATTCAGGAGACCTTGTCCCTTTCCCCTTCTGTGAGGAACCTAATATGAATCTCTTAGAATCCTCCTTGTATCCTACTTTATCTGGAGGTGTGAATTACAGGTCAGTGATCCTTTGCTCTATGCCTAAAATCCATATATGAGTGAATACATACCATGTTCCTCTTTTTGTGCTGGGTTACTCCATTCAGGGTGGTTTCTTCAAGTTTCATCCATTAGCTTGTGAATTTCAAGATTCCATTTTTTTTTTTTTTTTTCCGGATGAGGAGTATTCCATTGTGTAAATATGCCACATCTTCTTTATCCATTCTTCAGTTGAGGGGCATCTAGGTTGCTTCCAGGTTCTTGCTATTAAAAATAATTCTGCTATGAACACAGTTGAGCACCTGTCTTTGTTGCATGCATGTGGATCATTTGGGTATATGCCTAAGAGGGGGTTTGCCGGGTCCTGTGGTAGACTGATTCCCATTTTCCTAAGGAACTGCCATAATGATCTCCAAAATGGCTCTACGAGTTTGCACTCCCACCAGCAGTGGAGGAGTGTTCTCCTTTCTCCACATCCTCTCCAGCATAAGTTGTCATTGGTATTCCTAATTTTAGCCATTCTGGCAGGAGTAAGATGTTATCTCAGAGTTGTTTTGATTTGCATTTCCCTGATAGCTAAGGATGCTGCGCATTTTCTTAAGTGTCTTCAACTGATTTTAAAATCCACTGTTCCAAAGACCATATTTCTAAAACTAATAAAATAAAATAAAGGGGTCAGGCCTATTATAACAAAACCCCATTCTGTGTTACCAAATTAGTCTTACATAGGATTTCTATTGCTGTGAAGAGATACCATGACCATGGCAACTCTTATAAAGGAACATATAAAACTGTGGTAGATTGCTTACAATTTCAGTGGTCTAGTGCATTATTGTCATTTTGGGATATGTTGGCATATAGGCAGAAATGATGCTGGAACAAGACCTTATATCTTGATCTGAAGGCAATAGAAAGTGAAGTGTCTCACTATAGTGACACACTTATTGAACAAAACCATACCTAAACCAACAAAGCCATACCTCCTAATAATACCATTCCCTTTGAACACAATTTTTTCTTTTAAACCTCCACACTGTTGCTCAGGTATATATGTGCTTAGGGCTGACAGTCTGAGACTTAATAATCTATCTAGTTATTTTAGAAGTTTTGACAAAAAGAAAATGATGATCACTCCATAATTTTTCTTTTTATTCTTTTTGCATATTCCTAAGGATTTGTTTTAAAATAAGAGAAAAATGAGATAGACACACACAATCAC
The DNA here is from genome assembly GCF_943737965.1 of Phodopus roborovskii. Lineage (NCBI taxonomy): Eukaryota > Metazoa > Chordata > Mammalia > Rodentia > Cricetidae > Phodopus > Phodopus roborovskii. The sequence goes on along the minus strand of NW_026125255.1, from coordinate 78,549 downwards.
ACTGCTACTAAACTATAAGCATAGTTAAAAGTGATGAAATTAAAACCTATAATATAGTAGTTTGATAAAAAGTTACAATGCAAATAAATATAAATATATTGTGATTACTTTATTGTCATTGTGACTAAATGCCTGGCAGAAACAAGTGAGGAAATATTTATTTTGATTATGGAAATATTTCTTTTCATTCTGAGTCATCATAAACTGAAACCATTTCTATTTTATCTCAGATTGGAATGAATAACATTATATTTCTTCTTCCTTTCTTTTCTAGTGCTAACAGGAAATAATCACTTGTACAGGCACTTACAAGCTGAATAAACAGTTTTGTGATTATAACGTTTATTTGAATTTTCCAGTGCAGCCACTATATACACATATGAAAACAAAGTGCAGGGCAAAAATAACTGAATGAATAAATAAACAACATATGAATTTACTAAGAGTAACTGAGCAATAAAGCAAGTTCAATGATTTTCTTGGTTCTCTTCACACATTGATGAATTAAATGAAAAAAGAAACCAGATAAAAGTGATGCAGAAGAATCGTCAAGATGACAGAAAATCCTGGGCTATTTTGCTTATTTTTTTGTTTTATGTGAAATAGTAGACTCCTGACATATAAGGAGCATTTTATTTCTATTCATATTAAGAAATAATTTGGTGTATAATGACACAAATTTATTAGTATGTAGTTTATGACAACATAAAGGGAAGAATGACATTGGCAAATATGCACTTCTCTGACCAATGAGCTTGTAATACGATTTGCAAGTATATGTCTGTAAATATGCAAATTTCTGTGTCTCTAAGATGGGAGATCATTTTAGAAAACTGTAAAACCAGTAGTGTTTCTCCTCCTCCTCTCCCTCCTGCTCCTCCTCTTCCTCTTCCTCTTCCTCCTTCTCCTTCTTCTTCTTGTTATTTCCTTGAATATGTACTTCTCTGACTCTGTGTCTTAAAAACACCCACCCACACACTCAACAAATTGTCTTGGATGTCTGTTAATACTGACACAAGGCTAGCATTGCATAAATAAACCAATGCACTGTGATCTCAATCTAACATAGTCATGGCTGCTGCCAATCCACTATAAAAATAAATAAAGTGAACAGAAAAGAAAGTTTACGTTTTATGAGATTTCACAAAGCCTCAAAATTAAGGTTTTAATTTTTTTTCTAGCTACATTGCCCTTAGGCAAATTTGTAAGAGAAAAATTTCCCCTTCAGGCAAATTTATAAAGCAAGAAAATTAAAAAAAAATGTCTTCATCTCAGACCCTTTGCCTGACACATCATCTGAGCATGTTGCTTCCATCTTCCACTTTCTAATGATACATATTCATGGCCATTCCTCCCAACTCCACTGCCATCACTTTCCTCAAAGCTGACATTTCCCTTTCTCCTAAGCACTGACTTTCCCTTCTTCCACAACCCATCACAGAAGGTGTAAGCAATTCACTTATCTTTCTCATCCCATTTTCTCCTAATTCCTCCCTCACCCTCTGACTTGTGAACAGGACCACTTTACTGAGCCATACCCTTGCCTGGGAAAGTTCAGTATAGTCACCTAACTTTCTGGGATGCCTATGCATGAAGCCCATATGGCTTGTTTTTCACTTCCTTCATCCCTCTGGTCAGCCTTTGTTTAAAAAATGACTATTTAGGCCCTAGAGGCAGTTCAATGGGAAAGAGCCAGTTCCCATTTGAATAATTGAGTTGTTCCCCTAAGCCTGCAATTCCAGATCTGGGTGGCTAGACCTTGCCTTGAGAGAATTATGAATGAGAAGGAGACATCCAGCATCTTCTTTAAGGTTTTGTATGTGAGTGCAGAGGCTTATACACATTTACATACATGCTCACATACACTGCACATACTACATACCAAGAGTAACTTTCTTTAGTCATGTCTGAGGAAGCACCCTTGAGCTTGACCTACTTTATAGTCATCATTTCTCCTTAAAATAATTTCATATTTGCTTTTTATTTCTTCATTCTTTCATTAGACTGCATGCTTCATGAAATCTGAGTGTTTTATTTGCACATACTGAACCTGGAATAATGTCTCACCTCCAGCTGGATAATAATACCCTTTATCAATTTATAAAAAGCCCTCAACTGTTTTCTCTTTCAATAAGATTCTTAAAGCCCTGAGCTGTATGTCAATGAACAGAGATCTTTTTTTTTCTCCAAAAGTGACAATGAACTTATAAATTACTTTTTTGGTATAATATGTTTAATGTGCATATTGCTAAAAATTGGTCTAAGAAGGATATGTTGTCTTTTCAATATCTTCCAAGTATAATGACTCAATAGATACATAATAATTTTGTTTATTATGCTATTGACACAAATTGGGGGTAAGCAGAAATAAGGTCATGAAAAGAAGCTTAAGCATAGCAAGTTGGCACAGTTGTTGCATGTCTTTGGAAATTTAGAGATGTGGATGAAAGCCTGAGATCATGCACAGTATTTACATCTCAGCACTTTTGTTATTGAAATTAGCCATCCCTAACATAAGACCATGAAATCTAGTACCAATTCATTGGAATATTTAAAAAAAATATGGAAACCTGCAGTTCTTTAATATAAATGAAGATTTGTGGCCCTGATGCTCATCTAGTTATACACAATAAGACTTGAAATCACACTTCCTTCTCTGCTTCCTATAAAACAGAATGGCTACTTTTACTGCATTTTTCTTCCAAAACCATTGTGTGGAAAGTAATTCAACATCTATAACAGAAAAAAACAAAGTGAAGAAAACTTTTGCTCACTCTGTCTTCTTCCATGTACCCTTTCCTGTGCAGCCCCCTGCTTTTTAGGGGATATCAGTGCCCTTGGCTAATAGAGTAGTCCTTAATTTTAAGAAGTATGAATATCCAGATATAAAGTGAACTCAGAGAGACACTTTATAGATTTCTGGGCAAGACAGGTCTATAATACAACATTACTTTGGGACATGTTATTGGCTTTTTCTTTAAATTTTCTTGGTACCACTTTCTAAAGTAAAACCTCTGATGGGCAGTTCAGAAGCAAATTGAGATCTGGCATTACTGCCTTTCACAGGCCGCTGGTGCCCAGTGTTTCCCACTGGATGCTGAGTACAGGATAGAGCGTCACGGATGTCACCTTCAGAGTGAAGAATGGCAGCAGATTTTGTTGTTAACAGGAGTCCTATTATAATAACTTCATACCTCAGTTGTTGCAGTGAGAGCAGGCACAATTAGGGAACATTTTAGCTAAGCAGATGTGCCTCAGTTCTTTGTAGAGACACTCAATTCTTTCAAAGCTCAAGAGCAGAAATGACTTTCCCATAATGTTAGACTTGGGAAATCAAGGCAGTGCATCAGCACTTTTTACCCTAAAACTTTATGCCTGCTTGTTATTCTGCATGGGGAGAAATATTCAGAACTCATGATAGTGCTACTGCTCCCACAGAATGTCATGGCCTAGAAAATGTACAGATGTCTGAGGAATATTCTGTCTGGAATCCAGGCAAATGGCAGGTAAACTATTCACTTCTGGGGTCACAGCAGGGACTCAGGAGAACAGTGACATTTCTACAAACAGAGTGCAAATGGAGAGGTGCTCCTTGTGAACAAGCTACATTAGAACTGATGTCACGATCTGGACAGGAACTTTGGCCTGGACTTTGATACCCAAAACTTTGCTCACAGAGTTTAGAGATAAACAGAATACAGAACTTCCTTTGTGTATGGCCATGGTGCTGATGATGGCTCCCAAGATCAAACAGTACTTTCTGCCACTTCCTCCTTTGTCTCTGTAAAGAAAGGGGACATCTTGGCTGATAGATTTCTTTCTGAAATCTGGTTTGTATAGACTAAGAGGTTCTGACCAGTGAAAATTATCTTTCTCTTGAAATAGGAGAAAATAGTCTCTGATTTAATTTGGGCTGAGACTCAGTGATCTTTGATAATTGTTGCCATCACTTGCAGTCTTTTACTTCACAGCTGTATTTTTTTTTACACAAAAATGTATGCATAGTTTTATTAGACATTTAAGAATGCAGTAAAAAGTGGTTGTGGATCTGCAGTTATCTGCTTAGAAATTAATGGTTTTCTAAAAAGGAAGGAACAGTTTCAAGGTAATTTCATTGTTTGTTAATCAACTTTAGTGGAAATGTGTTTTTTGTGCTTCATAATTAATAAAGTCCATGTTTACCTAAAAATTAGTAAAGATGCAAAATCTTTATATGAGAATGAAATGCTAAGAGTTTTTCATCTTGAGACTGTAGATATGACAAGGTCAGTCACATGCCTGCTGCAAAACCAGGGGAACCTCAGCTTGAATCCCCAGAACCCACATAAAAATACCAGATGTGGTTGTGTATATCGTAATCTCAATGTGTTGGATATAGGGTTTTAGACAGGTAGGGTTCATTGGCCAGCCTGTCTAACCAGCTGCAGAGCACCTGGTTCATGTGCACTCAAAGGCAGACAAAGATACAGCACACAAGAACATGTGTATATATGCACACACTGTATTTATTTATTATTTGAAGCAGAGTCTGAAAGAGTCTGAGTTGACTTCAGACTTTCCAGGTACCCAAGGAAGCTCTTGAACTCCTGTCCCTCCTGCTTCTACACCCTAAGTGCTGGAGTTCTAAATATGCACTAGCCCCACCGCTGCCTGGTTTAAGTGGTGCTGCATCTCAGGTACAGGGCTGCCTGTCTTTGAGTCAAGCATTTCCTCAACTGAACAATATCCATGGTAGACTTGCTCTTTACCAAAATTTTTTCTTACCCCAATGCCTAGCAACTTTATCAGTTTCTGTGACAGATTTAGGAAAGAGTTTCTGATTAAGTACTTATGACAATGAACCATTTAGGCAATTTATTAGTACATTAATTCACTCCAAAAATAAGTAGATTGTTCAGATGCTAGGGAATCAGTAAATAAAACAGTATCATGTCCTTCCCTAATAGTTTTATATAATAACAGTTTTGTTCAAGAACTATGCATCCAATTTGTGAATTAGTGCCCTGATATTAGTTTTTCCAACAAATTTTTGTTCAGACATCATTGTTTTTGTGTGAAACTATAGCTGTGAAGTCAAAGACTACAAGTGATGGCAACAATTATTCTTTCCAAACACTTTGTCATTGTTCAGGTAAGCTGAATGAGGTTCTGGATGGGGAAAGGTTTACTTCAAATCTCAAGAAGAGTATTCAATAACAGCTGTATCATCAGTAAGTAGACCTGTAGTTATTAGATTGTCATAGGCTGTCAATAAAAAAATGAATGAGCACCATGTTATTAATTTATCTTCTCATGATTCTAGAGACTAATAGTCCAGAATTAGTCAGTCAGCAGATGTTGCTGCTTCTTAGGACTTTTTATGGGGGGGATATTTGTTTGAGTGCCTTTATTCTTGCTGTAGATGCTTGTGAGTGTCCTTAGTTTTCCTTGATTCTCTGACCAATGTTTACCTATTCTATTGCATGGTATTAGCAATGTATAATTATGTGTCCCTTGATCATCAGACAATTTCTTGTAAGAAAAATAAGCATTGGGGTTTTAATATGCCTTTATCTAGTCTGACCTAATCTTAACTTGATATTATTTACAATTATACTATATTCAGTATTCTTCCATTAAACATCATGGGGACTTGAATTCCAAGATATTTTGTGGAGATACAATTCAACATAAATCACACACCTCTCCTGTCATTTTCATGTGACAATAGTCTAATTCTACCCACACAACAAAATATTCTCAGTAGGATGAAACACTTCTTTCATGGGTAGAATTAGTGCTAGAAAATAAATGAATACATTTAGAGAAACATAGACTACAAGACAGTGTGTGTTACTTTTTAAAGTATAAAGTTGATTATGATTCTGTGAAAATTATGTCTAACTTTTTAAAATCAGACAAGTAAAATAATAGCAATAACAGGACCTGAGCTTTTTCCTTAATTTTATACCCCTGATTCTGCTTAGTTCCTTAAACAAATAACATGTACATAGAAAAGGAAAGGGAAAAAAATGTAATTAAGATTAGTAGCATTCAAGTGTAGTACCCCATGGGGAACTGATATGAGTTGATACTCCTCTGGGCTTCCTCACCTCTATAAATTCCAGGTAGGATTACTTCCTGCCCTGGGAATAAAGAAACACTTGAGATCATAACTCATCTGTAAGGTATTTCCAGAACAGGGGAAAAGTTGTACCAAATGTTGCAAATCATATATAACCTCTGCCATGAGACCCTCAAATGATTTCATTTACAAGCACATAAAGCTAACTGTAATGTAAGCTAGGCTTCAGTCCTTCAAGAAGAAGATCTCTGTATTCATTGCTTTGCATCCTGGACTCAGCCTTCACAGGGTGGATGTGGCTTATATTTGCTAAGACTTTGCCCAACTTCTTACTTCAAGAAAGTTTGTATAATGGTTAATCAAGAAGACACAACAGGCTACACTTTTATCTTTCAATGGCCATGAAAATTAAGTTTAAATATTTCTATGGTAATATAACCTACTCTAAATTAGGTGAAAGAATTTAAAAAGTTCCTGTTAGTTGATGAGATGAGAATTGAAGAAAAGTTGTTAGCACAACAAGGATTAAGAACTAAACTTTCATAGATGGAAAGAAAGAAGATTTTAGTAGATAAAGATATAGGTATTAAAAATAACACTACATTGGTGAATAGCTGCCTCAGTTTTATAAGAAAGTTAAGATACCACACCAGGAATGACATACATGTTAATTTAGATCTTCAGATATATTCACATTATTTTTGCTGATGAGAGGGCCAAATTCTTGCCTTTGAACAACTTTCTGAACCCATAACACTGCTTCAAGCATGTACTCTTCACTCATTATAGTATTCCTGTGCTGTGGTGATCAAACATTTCCAGCTTTTAGCAGAGTGGATATTATAAGTTATGTGGTAAATTTGATCTAATAGAACTTTTGACCTGATGAGTGCATTATTTTTTCTTTATTCTTCATGTGTGGTTGTCTTGGCATGTGATTTGCTGTGTACTTTCCTTAAAGATAATGCTCATAGGATGAAACAGTTATTCCCTTTCCAAGGAAGACACATGGAATTGACCTTGACCTTCTTTATATCTATGAACAAAATGTCCACACTACCACTTCTTTTTTCCCAAGATGAGGATGCTGAGGTGTGAGTATTTTTGAGGCCATTATACCCTATATATAAATCCTTCATGAATATAATTTATGCAATTGATAGAAACAATAAATAGTCATGCTTTCTACCATGTGAGTATATAAGGAAAACTATGCGAAGGAGGATACAAAGCATCACAGAACACTGAATATGTTGGCTTGTTTGGTTTTTTTCTGAGACAGGGTTTCTTCTCTGTGTAGCATTGGAGCCTGTTGTAGGATTCACTCTATAGACCAGGCTAGTCTGAACTCACATAGATCCAGGTGCCATTGTCTCTCGAGTGCTGGTATTAAATGTGTGCACCACCACCTACCAGCTCTGTTGGCTTCTTAATAGCTAACATTGTAACAAACAGAATTGTGGGGGAGCTATTTTGTTTTTATTATAGACACCAAGTGTGATGTATGTTTGTTATAGTATATTGAGTAGGCAAATACAGTCATTTTTATATCTCCTTTATCACAGAATTTAGTAAGAGGAATACACCCCCTTACAACAGGATTCTCTTAGTTAATGCAAATTAGAGAGGTGAATCTACTGAACAAATACTCAGACTCACACTTTGGAATGTTTACTAACAATTATCTTATTTCTAGTAAGATAAAGGGAAATGGAGAGTGTTAGAATCTATGACGTTAAAGTAGGTCATAGAATATAAAAGAAAAAAAAACATGCATGATGTCTCTCATATGTGGAAAGGAGTCAATAATATGCATGTATAGCTAAGAACAAACATACATGAGAGTACAGTATATTGTACAGTAAAAGAGAGTACAGTAAAAGAGAAAATAAAAAATGTTAGATTAGAAATCAGGTATGAAAAAGTACTCAATAACAGTATGGCCATGAATTACAAATGAAGATATCGATCAATTTGATTTTCTATTTCCAATCCTGTCATGCACTTTTCAGTTTTGGTAAAAAATACATGCATACCTATATATTTGATAATAAAATTGTAAAATCTAGTTCTAATTGCAGGAAAGTTCATGGAGATACATAGACTTTAGTGTAGCTATTTTTTATGCTTAGTGCATTTTATATCCAAGTTTTCAAATAACAGAGTTAGCTTAAAACTTAAAATTAAACAAACAACCCCAAGATGCAGAATGCATGCACTTCACAGATAATCTTGATGAAAAACAAGAATTACACTTAAATAAATGACTCTCTGAAATCTGAAAGGGCAGCATTGTGTGCTTGAAAATTACAAACTTTAAATCTAAGTTTCTCCAAACCTTCTGGGCTGGTGTAATCCCTTTCTTCTTACCAACATCAAGTGTCATCTACTTCTTTTATGCATCATTTGAAGTAAGTGATTTGTTGTAATCAGATTGTCCCATTAAATTATTTGATAGCAGCATAGAATATTAGTACACTGCTGATTGAAGATTATATTTCCTGTTTTGGGAGGAATGTGTTTATGCATGAATAAAGTGAGAGGTCATATCTAATATATGTTATCTACTATAAAATTAGGTTTAAGAATGGATCATGAAAGATTTGTGGTGTAAAATCCATAGTAAATAAAATTGGACAAAGAAGAGAAACTCAGCTATAACTAGAGATTCAATATTATAACAAAACATTTTACCATATATTATTCAAGGATTGGACTTGGTTATGGTCATCCTACACAAATTAGGTGAACAGTTAAGAATATTCTTGTCACACAATTTGAAATAAAGCCAGATGTCAGAATGGAAGTACTAACTGAAGATTATGAAGACTTCACCAAACTACACAGAAAATAGTCATTTTTGTAAGGCTGAAAGGAGAGCATTAGCTTAAAAAAACATCTTTAAAAATTAATTAGTAACTTTCTATTGTAAGTAGAAATAAAAATAAAAAGTGTGGAAATGACATCTGATTTGGTGCCATCCATCAGTGGAAATGATGGGCTCTCTGAATGACAGTGACAAGATGAGGAAGGTTTGTCTTTGGAGGACTGTACTAATATTTAACAAATCACAATCTAATAGAGTTTTATTATCATTATGTAACAAATGAAACCAAAAGTTGCCAAGTAGACTCACACAGCTGTCTGGATAAAATTTGCCATTTCTCACCCAATTTACAATCTAATTTTGTTCAGAGATTCATAACAAGGGGCAAAAGTCCTCATTTTGAAGAAGATTCCTACAGTGCTTCTACAAGTATCTAGTGACTAGTTCTTTATTCTTTCGCTAAAGGGTGGGAAAACAAGCACTGGAAGGATGTCTAGTAATTATCCAAGAGTAGACTAAGGGATGGGTAGAACTTTTCATTCACCTGTTAGAGAAGTCAGTACTCAGCTATGTTTTACAACAAGGAAGACAAATATGTATTGTTACAGCAATTGGCAATTGCTGGTATAATTGGCTAGAATTGATTTTGGGTACTTCCTTCAAAACATCTTCTGTACTAGTTCAGAACATTTCATGATTCTTGGTCTAGCAATTCCCATGTCAGGCAGGTTAGTACGTCTACCCACCATCATTCCCATTTGAGCATGTTGAGAATTACAGCTTTCATGTCCAGAGAGGCCTTTATCATTACCCTCCCCTGAGTATTTTCTTGTTCATGCAAATATGGATACTGTGGATTCAACTTCATAGTTTGTATTAAGCCTAAATCTTTTCTTTAGACTAAAAGGGGAACTGTAGTGAGATAGTCCTTCTGTAGCACTGACCACGCCCATTTGGGGGTGGAGCCATGGGCGGAGAAGACCTGTGGAAGGAGTTGGGAGAGAAAGCCAGGGAAAAGCTATCTTGCTGGCTTGACTGGGACAGGAGAGCATCTGTTGAATTTCCTGGTGTTCATCTGTCTAGATTGTAAGTTATTTCTCCCTGAATAAACATCTATTCTGCCTATTTGTTTATCCTGATCTTTATTTAACCGCGATAGTGGTCATTCATTTTTATATTTGCTATCACCACATTTTTTACTCATGTGAACTAGAATTTGTTTAAATTGCCTGCCTTCATTTTTTTGTTTTGAGTAAAGTCAGTTCTGAATGATAAAATATTCACACATTGAGGGAAATTGAAATATTTAAATAGCTAGACAGTGGTGCCTTTAATCCCAGCACCTGGGAGGCAGAGGCAGGTGGATCTCCATGAGTTCAAGGCCAGCCGTGACTACAGACAGAATTGCAGAACAGTCAGGGCTGCTTTACAAACCAACCTCAAAACAAAACAAAATAAGTAAATAAACATATTGAAATTATGTACAATTTTTTTTTAAAACTGAGATAAAGTGAAATGAAGGAGAAAGACAGAAATTAAATGCAGAATAAAACAAAAACTGGAAAAATTGTAAGAAAAACGGGAGATTCAGTTTGTTTAATTCATATGTATGTTTTAAGTCCAAGTGAAAAAGAACATGACTTGAAAGATTCCAATTTTCCTAAATAGGAAACAATGGATAAAAGTCATTCATTCATTCATTCATTCATTCATTCACCCATCTACCCTTTTTTCATTCCATGTATTTCATTCCTACTTATTGTCTGCCTTCTCTGAGGTCAGGAATTGAGGCATCTTCAGAAGCTGAAGCTACAAGATGTTAGCTTACAAGGTACTCTGCTCTCAATAACATCTAACTAGAAGAGTAGAAGAATGTACATAAGGACTGTCAATTTTAAATGTACTGGAAATACAGGGATAAGTAGGTAAGACCTTGAAACACAGTGTTGTGTCTCTAGAACATGGCCAAGCAGAAAACCGTGTTTCTTCAAGTATGAGACTGTCCTACAGATATATTTTCACTGTTACAGGCCCCTACCTTGTTGTCACATGTGGGTTTACTGCCTCCCCTGCAGAGTTCAAAATTGCTGGCAGCTTCCTCAGTCTAGCTTGGTTACTTTTCTTCTCTCATTATATTTGTTCACAGATGCAAACTCAAAAAGCATGGCAGTTTGCTACCCAGAGGACAGTGGTACTATTGGGTCCTGGAAGATAAATTTTCCTGCACAGTTTTGAAAAGATTGAAACCAAGTCATGCCCTACTTGTGTTGTGAGAGCATCTGTATTGGAATTAAGAACTGAGGGTTCTTAGTAGCTCAAGTATAGAGGCACCGTTTACTGTCAGTTACTTCTCTACTCACATGACACCCCATTATTTCTTTGTTATTGGAACAAAGAAAACTAAAACACTCAGTAAGTTGGAAATGTATAATCTCTCTTTTGGCATGCTGCAAACAAATCATATAAGTGATTAATAGGTAATTTTCTTGAACTGACTTGGAACAACAACCCCCCAAAACACAAAAACAAAAAACAACTAAACAAAAACAACAACAACAACAACAAAAGGAAAGTATTAGATATAGCAGAAAATTCATGAGACTGTTAGTGTTCTTGGCAAACATCTCTTGATGAGGCAGTGTAGAAGTACTCTGTACCTGGTGTAAGTTTACAGCTATCAGTAAAGGTATAGAGTCATCATCTTAGTCATGCGGATTGTCTGATTCATAAGTAGGTCTTATCTTCTTTACAATGATAATTATCGTTTTTACTAGACAATTTGAATTGTGCTGGAAATCATGATTGTGTATTGTATTATTCTATTGAACACCTGGTTTCAGAAAGGACAATAATAAACTTAGACAATTAAATCTTTATAGCTATATTTGCCTAATTGAATAAAATCAAATAAGTAATCAGTTTAATTTATCTTTAGCATTCAGAAGAACTCAGTATTCTGTGTCTTGTACATATTTCAGGCGAGGAAACAGAAGTGTAGAGGCTAAATAACTAAGACTTTTGCAAAGAGACTCATGAGTCCAAGAGAAGATTTTATGACTGTTATATCCTATAGCTCCTCACCATCTCTGAGAACAGCAAGACAGTTCTTATAGAGACATTTGAGCTATTTTCTGTTATATGTATGTAACCAAAACACAATAAAATTTCTAAATAGTGCAGAATTATAAATTGTCATATATGTGTGTACACATATATGTGTACATATATGAGTATGTATACACATATTAGTTATTTAAAATATTTCCACAGTTATTTTGTTTCAATGTAATTTTTCATATATGTATATACACACTTGAATAGTCTTCACTGTCTCACTGCATTTCGTATATATAGAATACATATTATATACATATAACAACATGCACAGTGTTACTTTAGCAATTGTAAGTAGCTGCAATACTCCTATTTTAATGGTGTGGTACCTCTACTAAGGTTCTATAACTTAATCAACATTTATTGCTGGCCACTTCTGCATTTTAGTCATTTGCTATGACAGGCATTACTGCAAGAAGCATGGTTGATGTGAGCATTATCAGTAAGATAATTTCTTGGCAGATGATACTGGAAAATCAAAGGATAGTTCTGTCTTGTTTTCTCTTAATTAATATCTGACATATTGAACTTACTAACTCCCAGAGGATATTACTCTGACTGACGGGTTGTGACAACATTTGTTTCTTCAAAGAGGACAGAGGGCATTTCAGGTGGCAACTGTCTTTGTAGTCTTTTTGACAGGCACTGGTACTGGAGCTCACCCCTGGCCTCCATCAGTTTCTGTGTGTTCCTTGGACATTGTCCCTGTGAAGGGTCCTCCTGTGCTGTCCCAGGTGCAGGAAAACACCATGTAAACAGACATTCCAGAAACCAGAACATCTCCATGGGGTGCAGGAGACTGCTGCCAATGTCTAGATTAGTTCGGGAATAGGACACATTCTTTGTGGAGAAACACATGACCCTTAGGTCCACAGCTTAGTATTTACTTAAAAAAGAAAACCATCTGATTTGTAATGAAAGATGCTTGAATAATTTAGACTTCATTTAATTAAAAAAAAGAAAAGAGGAGGAAATACTGTAGCTACTCCTGATTAGTTTTCTGATTTCTTGGAACATTAAAAATGGAAGGCTAAGAGCTAAAAAAAAATATATTCAAAGAGTCTGACACTTAGTACAAACACACCCTGGCTTGGTTTGCTCATGAGGAAGAAATTTGTGCACTTGGCACTCTCCATTCTGTCTGTGTCTAGTGTGATGTGCCAAACATCCGGATTCCTTTACTGGCCCTTTTATTTTCTTTCTGACCTTCTGCCACCATCTATATGTGAGGCTGTTTCCCATAATGTGTCACTCTTCTGCTTTCTGGCACCACCTTTTAAGTTCTCCAAATATGAAAGCTTACACTTATTTCCAGAAGGGTTAGAACATCCTGTGAGCTTCCTATTTTCTCAAGGACTTGCTATGTATATTGTAGGCCTCTTTTAAAACTATCACAGGGTGTACCAGAGATACAGTCTATTTCCAAGTCCAGTAATGAGCTGTCCATTCCAGTATTTGTTTTATTGGAGATTTAATTCTTCTTACTCAGTCTGAGTTCCTTTTGGTGATGTAGCCACTGTTTTCTCTTGTTTAAATGCAGGCTCATTTGATTTCCTAACTACTCAAAAGTATACTTCCATCACAACTGTGTGTTAGCTAGGTGACAGGGTAGGTACTGTGTAACATTCTCCCATGCTTCAGAGTCAGGAAAACTCAGCATTTCTGTCTCCTTAGCTACATCCACAATCCTGTCAAAGTGTCTTTAGACCCACATTCAGCCCCAGGCAGGCACTGCCAGTTCTGAAGCAGATGAGGAATTCAGAGAAATGTCTGTGACACAGACAAAGCTGACTTCCATCTGGAGATCTGAGTGATCTGAAGTTGGCAGAAACATCTGCAGGCTGACATGTCTCTATTAGAATCTCAATCCTCCAAAGATGGCAAATTGAAAAGGTTTGGCATTAAATGAGGTATTGGGGATGAGTGGACAGTTTATAACATGAAAGCATGACTCTGCAGACATCCATCGAACACATCCTTTTACCAATGAGCTTGACTCTCAGTCCCTTACTTTGCAAGCCACAGACAAGTCACTCCAGCAACAAAAAAACTTATGCTTTTATCTTAGGAGGCCTAATGTGGAATAGAAACATCAGTCAGCTGCTGGGAGCTCGCTGGGAGGATGTATGTTTATAAACATTGTAAACAGAGTGGACATGTCAAGGGTGATTATAAATAATAAATTATATTTGTCTTACACCATCTTAATGTCAATGGGGATTGCATACTTGTAATTGGAAAGCCAGGAGTCCTGTAAGCATCAGCATGGCTGGCATATTGAGCATGATTCCAGATCAACAGTAAAAATCCTGCCATCACTCCCCACAATTACTATCATAGATCAGTTTGCAAAGGAGCAAAGTAAAATAGTACATGTTGCTGAGAGTTCTCTAATCACATTCTACTTCTCCAGGTTGTGATGAGGTCACCTGGTAAACTTAGGGAGATCTAGTTGTTAGAACAGGGCAGGTAGCAGCTTTGAAGGATTGATCATTCTTCCACTATGACAACATATTTAAGAAGTGACATTTTCTTCAGCTGTCTTGGGTTTCATTGTAGTTTTTCATAAATATGGCCAATATACCTACAAAATAAAATGGAGAAACAAAGCCACAATGGGTGGAAAAGTGGAAATAATCTCCCTTGTCTGTATCATCAGAGGAACAAAAGCAGACAAAAGAAATTTGTTTTTGCAATAGCAGTGTTGTCTTAAAGCATCTTCATCAGCCCCATCACCATTTAACAGTATCACCTAATATACCCTGATAGCGTTTTTACATTAGTTAAAAGACAAAATAGGTGTGGCTTCCTAAAATAAATTATTCACAATAGTGGAGGAATATGTAAAATATTAGTGAACAATAAGGTGCAAAACCTAGGCAGCTTCCCAATTCTTACAGCCTTAGTTTTACACTCCAGTATATTATCTTTCAGCAGTTTGGGACCAGCTATTTCTTTTGCTGGAGTGGAGCAGGCATTTGCCATGGAAAACTCCCTGTCAGCCAATGAGGATGTGTAATCCAGGCTGCTTTGATGCAACATAAGTTGAGGAGTAGCAGGTGGCCTTGCCTGCTGTTTATATTGGAGCCAGGGGAGTTCTGTCAGATGTAGAAGCTCCTCTTTATCTGCATAGAATCTGTGTAAATCAGCAAAAAACAGATGGAGAAATAGTTACAGACCCTTGGTCACCTCTTAGAAGCACAAACCTGCTACACTACTGGCCCTACAGCAGAAAACACCCCGCAGGGGTTTGTCACCCAACAGCTATAGCACAATCATTGTGCTTACAAAACATCTAAACACATGACCCAGAAAAAGAAAACAAAAGACAGAAAATGGCTTAAATGACCACATCTGTCAAATATGTGTATTTTACCATTAAATTATAGATTTAGGTTAAGTCAACAGGGAAACATTAGAAATGCTATTTCTTGTACCAGTTTAAGTGTTTACTGGATGATTTTGGTGAGGGCTCATGAGGCCAATGGCTCAGCTGGTGTTTTCCTTTTGTTTTTGTGTTGGAAATGCAACCATAAAATTATCTGTCAGAATCTTCTCATTAAAACTCTAAACAATTTTCTAAGGCCTGACCCACGTTGATCCATACTGGAAATTATGAGTGAATTACTTCCATTCAAATAAAAAAATCTTACATTTCAGGGATTTTTGATTTAGTTCTGTGCAATTGCAGCAAATATTTTCAGTGCACATGGTCATCTACGATGTGTTTATGTCTTTCTTTTTTTTAAATTTGTACCACAGTATATACTGTCTGTGTGACATATCCATATGATGTTTGTTTAACAAAGAGTTAATTGATACCCTGTCTGTAAGACATATATGTGTGAAACAATGTATTTAATCAATTTGGAGGAAATAAAATATTAGATTAATGAAGGTAAATTTATTTAAATATGATTCTTTTAATAATATAACTGTAATCGCAAGAGAACAAAACAAAAGCATTTGTTTCTGAAATAGAGGCTTCATGAGAAACAGTTTTAGAATGTGATTTGCAAGACAATGTGTTGAAAGACTCAGAAGTGGCTTAGGAAGGTCCTTCACACAGAGTATCTTGAAGGTCTCATGGGAAACACAGATTTGACTGCATGTGATCCAAATTGACTTTATTCTGCTTATAATTTTAAAGTATGTACAAATAATACACATTAAAATACATAAACTTTCTCACAGGTCTAGATGGCTTGCAATTACTCATTATGATTAAAAACTTGAACTATTTATTTTGTTTTATTTTAGGAATCTACTGTGTTGAGGGATGTCATCTTGAAAAATGATTACTATACATCAATGAACATATAAATAAAATAACCAAATATAAAACATAGCAATATGATGGCTGAATTTTAATAGGAAGTAAAGTTATTAGAGTCTATCAAGGATTCCTAAAGTCTTCTATTTTAAATTTAAGAGTAAAGAAAGCTACAAAGTGTGGTTTCCAAAGACCAATTATTGATTTTGATTTAAATAATCATTTAGATCAAGGTTTTTAAGTGGAGATTTTTTTTTTGACTACAAGTGATACTTGGCAATTTCTGGAGACATTTTTATTGGTTTTGTTTAAGTTTTTAATATAAATTATTGTTTATTTGATAATTTCTTCTGTGTCATGTGTTGTGATGAGATAACAGCAAAATTTTTCGGACATGTTTCCTCTTTTTTTGTTACATCTATGGCTTATCTATTTATTTATTTATATTTATTGATAATTTTTTTCTTAGTTTACATATCGATCCCAGTTCCCTCTGCCTCCCTCCCCTTCCTACCTCCCATATCCCCAAGCAACCTCCCATCCCACTCCACCCCCCAACTCCACAGGAAGGTGATGCCTCCCAGGAAGGAGCAGGGTCTAGGCCCTCCCTCCTGCCTCTAGGTTAGGGGAGTATTCCTCCATGGGGAATGTGCTCCCAATGTCCTTTGTGCATCAGGAATAAATCCTGGTTCCACCATTAGAGGTCGTTTAGACTCAGTTAGTCCTAAATGAGACCCATGTTCAGGGTGTCTGAGTCTGTCCAATGCTGGTTTCCCAGCTATCAGTCTGGGAGTCCATTAGTTCCCCCTTGTTCAGGTCAGCTGTCTCTGTGGGGTTCTATAGCCTGGTCTTCACCATTTTTTCTTTCTTTTTTGTTTTCTTTGTTTTTTGTTGTTGTTATGTTTTGTTTGTTTTTTTTTTTTATTTTACATGTCCATCCCAGTTCCCTCTCCTTCCCTCCCTTCCTCCCTCTTACCGTCTCTCCCCGTTCACATGCACCCTGACCACCTGTCCCTCCCATCCCCCCACCCCAATTCCACATACATGTAGGGCAATGCCATCCAGGTGGGGGTCATGTAAATCTGTCAAGTCATTTGAAGTAGGGACTAAGATTCTCTCCTGTCTCTAGGTTAAGGGATTATCCCTCCATGGGGGATGTGTCTGCAAGGTCCTTTTGTGTACCAGGAATACATCCTGGTTCCACTGTCTGAGGTCCCTTAGACTGCTCAGTCCTTCTAGTTGAGAACCATATTCAGGGGGTATGAGTCAGTCCCATGCTGGATTTCCAGCTATCAGTCTGGGGGCCCATTAGCTCCTCCTTTTTCGGGTCAGCTGTCTTTATGTGTTTCTGCAGCTTGGTCTTGTCCTCTCCCTCTGCATCTGTATTCTAGTTTGACTCAGTGTTTAGTTATGGGTATTTGCTTCTGTTTCCGACAGGTACTAGATGAGGGCTCCATGATGGTGGATACATTAGTTGTTGGTCTCACTATCCAGGAAGGACATTTATGGTAGCCTTTCCACGTTTGCCTAAATTGTTAGTTGGTGGCAGTCTTGTAGGTCTCTAGACCTTTCTTTACGTTCAGTTTTCTCTTCAAACCAATAATTGTTCCCTCTTTTATTCTCTTTCTCTCTCTCTCTCTCTCTTTCTCTCTCTCTCTTCTGTCTTCTATTCCTGCCCTGACTCAATCTCCCTAGTCCCACATGCTTTCCTCCATTTTCTTATCACTCCTCCCTCTCTGCATCTAGATTCTAGTTTGGCTGAATGTTTAGCTGTGGGTAATTTTTTATTTAAATTTGAAACATGTCTGTGCCAAGTCCTTCACCCTCTCTATCTCCCCTTCCCAGCCCCCCTTTCTGCTCCCCAAAGAGGATGAGGCCTTCCATGGGGAATCTTCAAAGGGCCTAGGCCCTCTCTCATGTGTCTAGACTGAGCAAGTGTCCTTCTATGTGGAATGGCTTCCTAAAGTCAATTCATATACTAGGGATAAGTACTGATCTGTTACCAGAGGCCCCATAGACTGCCCAGTCCCCCCTAACTAACTAACACCCATGTTCAGTTCAGTGTGGTCTGGATCGGTCCTATGCTGGTTTCCCAGCTATCAGACTGGTATCCATGAGCTTCCCCTTGTTCAGGTCTGATGATTCTGTGGATTTTTCCACCCTGGACTTGACCCTTTTGCTCATCACTCCTTCCTCTCTGCAACTGGATTCCAGGAGTTTGGCTCAGTGTTTAATCTTTCTACCTTTTGGTTGGTTTCTGGGATCAAACTCATGTGACCAGGCTTGAAATGTGAGTGTTCTTAGACACTGATTCATCTCACTGACTTGAGATATTTTCATTACAATATGGCATGGAGTTAATGGTTGGCTTTTAATGAGCACATGTGAAAACTGCTGGTAAACAAAATAGCCCCTGTGATTCTTATCTAGGTTTAATGTCAATAAAATATGTTTGACAATCCCATGTGAGACATTTGAAATAGTTGCTTATAGGTTCCATAATTAAGTGAATGAAACCACAAAATGTTTTCTTGTTAAATTAAATTCTACATGCAAACACATGGAGGAAGAATGGCTTGAAACTGTTCTTAAGGATGCCACATTTATGTATTGAATTTTCCTTCTTTGAAAGGGTATATCAAGGTGTATGAACTTTTTCTTTTAGTATGGATTCCCTTCATAGAATCTCAACTAAAAAAGAAATTGCTTTATTAAATTACATTTTGCTTCAAATAAAGTTCTTTTTAGCATTCTATCATCATAGAGTTTTCCACTTTTAAAATTTTACCCTAAAAGTAGTCAACTAGCTATATCAAAGCTAATCAGAATCAGTTTACCAAATCTCTAGGTATTTGATTAAAACATTTTATAACAAAACAGAACTAAAGATGGAGTTAGATATGTAGCATATGAGATTAAGGACTTCAAAAACATTATGTTTTCAGGTAACTAGACAAGACTGACTTTTGTATTTTAGGCCATTAAGAATATTTTCTTTCTTAATTACTTATAAAGCAATGACAAAAAGAAAAGAAAAATTGCATAGTGGATCTTTCCCTTGATTGGACCTTTCTTTTGGCACAACAAAGACTAAAGTGAGGAAACCATACTCAGTTTATATTAGAAATCACTTCTAAATTTTTGTTTATTTTCATCCTTTCATTATATTATGAAGTTAAAAAATGATGGTATAATCTTCCTATGAATCAGTGGTAAATAATTAAAATAATGTTAAGGTACAATATCAGCTACAAACTATCATCTATAAAAATTGATTACCAAAAGCATTTGAGCCACAATAATCTATAATTGGCATCTGTGATTATTTGTTGTTTATGATTCTTGATAAATGGTGTTGATGAATTCGTGGCATCTACTTTGTAAGTCTGTCAGACAATACGAAGTATTTGTACATACCTAAACTAATCCTGAAGTATTGTTTTATGTCAATGTTCATCAAAGCAATTTGTTTATCTCATGAGTCAAAAAAATTACCAATGTTTGTTTCCTAAATATTTAAAAAATAGAGCTATTATTATATGAAATATATATTATTTGTATATATTATATGAATTGATATATATATTATATGAAATGGGCAGTCTTTAATTCTTCAAGGTGGGTTATCCTTTTAATTCTTAAATTCATGTTATTATTCCACTTAATATGATTAGTGTGTAAATATTTCTACATAAGCAATATTTGAAATAGCATTCTGTTACATGGTATCAACATACATTTTCTATATAAAGAAACTGGTAAAAATATGCCTATTTTTAATTTCAGCATATATTCTTGTTTACTAAAATTTCAAGGAACTGCATTTAGGAAAAAGTACTTCTGAATATGTTACTATTTTTCTATTTTATTGTTTGCTCTTGTATTAAATCTTTTTCCCAATCACTAGTTACTAACATTGTCTCTTTTTAGCCTTTGTATTCAATATGCAAACAGGAGCTGATGTTAAGCTTAGATTTTTCTCTTTTGGTTCTTCTTTTAAAATGATACAGTCAGGATAAATAATTTAAAGGGTTTTCATTCTTTTTGGGACACTATTTCCTGAGTCAAATAGTGAGAGATATTCAAAGTGTGATTTGATTAAAAATGGCCCCCACAGGCACTTGTATCTGAATGCTTAGGAAATGGTACTATTTGAAAGAATTAGAAGGTGTGGCTTTATTGGAATAGGTGTGACATGGTTGAAATATGTATAACATTGCTGGAGGAAGTCTGTTACTGGGGATGCTCACTGAGATTTCAAGGGTCCAAGCCAGGTCCTGTGGCTCTTTCTTTTCCTGCTACTGGTTAATCTGATATAACTATCAGCTTCTTTTTCTGTACCCTCTCTGCCTGGAAGTGGCCTTGCTTTCCATCATGATGATAATGGACTAAAACTCTGAAACCAATTAAATGCGTTCCTTAATAAGAGTTCCCATGGACATGTTGTTTCTTCATTGCAATAGAACACTGACTAACACAATCCACAAAAGAATCATAAAAAGAGTAATATCCAACCAAAGTGTAGCTTGCTTTGTATAAAAATGTTGTATCACAGTTAAAGTCTAGACTGCAATTATCTTTTGAAATTTCAGAATTGATTGTAAAATAAAGCATCTTTATTCACATTTGCATGTGGAATCTATATGCTTACCTATAACCATTCAATTATTGTTATAAGTGCCAAGGAAAGGGCTTCTTCCTATAGTTCATGCTTACTTGCCAAATTTAATGCTTTGTTTATTACCTTCTCTACATTTTCTTATTAACCACATATTGCAAATTCTAGTGTGTCATAAGAATTCAATCCTATTGGTCTAAACCTTTAGACCTATTTCCTGACATCTAGGTATGCTCTGTTAGATATAGATGATGTGTTCAAAACAGAGTACAAATTGGCAAGAACCTTTTTCTGATATTCAATGAAGTTAGAGAACACTGAATGATTTTTAAAAGTGTATCATTATTCATATCCAAGGCTTCCTCTGTACTTCTGTACACCATCTGGTCCTGATGGTCGAAGTGCCAAAATACCATAAGGAAAGTTGTTTTTGTGGTATTTCCAGTCCAACCAGAATCAGAAAGTACCAGAAATCTCCTGAGAAAAGCTGTTGTCATAGGACAGAAAACCGAGTTTGTCAGATCAAGAAGTTTAAGAAAAGTAGCTGAAATCACACCATGTTCCAAATTTAAATCCTCAACAAAGAAAGGATATTCTGGATTAGAGGTTTACCAGATGTCACACACAGAAAATGTGCTCTACTACTTTTGGTACACATATTCCATTTTTTGATGAGATAAACTTCTTTGTAATTTTGATTTTTTTTTTTACTACTATTCTGTTTGGGCATTTGTTTCTGGTAAATGTTTATAGAAAAATAAAGCAACAATATTTGCAATAAGAAAGGAGAGGCAAAAGAAGCATCTATTGAATTGCTTATATCAAGTGTACATGTTTTTGTAGATTATTTGTAAAATGTACAAAAATCCCCACTATCTTTCTATTTATGAGACTTCTGATGATAACAGGATTCTTCTACATCCCTTTCTACTTCTGTGTGGGGCAATGACAGCTTATCAAATACAAGGAATCTCAGATCTTCAGAGACTAAATATACATTATAAATACACTGCCCAGAATGGTTAGAGTGAGTTGTTCAATTTGGCAGAATTTCTCTTTCATTCAATTCCCAAACCATCTCTGATTTATTTGAAACTGACTTTCACTCAATGTAACTGAGTTCAATTAAGAAAAATTCCTTAGCATGGGTAAAGAGGTTAAACGATGGTTACAATTGTATGGCAATTACTAAATTAAACAAAGAAATATGCTATGCATGTATTGTCCTAAAGCAAATGACTTACAGTGCAAATTCTAAGTTTTGTTTCTGACAGAATCAAATCTTGGTTCTACACCTGCCATTTGTGTAACCTCAGGCTATTTACTGGCTTCCCAGATCTTCACATTTTTCATCTAAAAATGTAAAACCAATTACTATAGTGAGATGAAAGGATCAATGAACTATAGAATAATAAAGTCTTGGAGTATAGCAGGTGCTCTGTCACCTCATCATTACTGATTTTATCTGAAGATTATGAAATAACAAACAGCTGTAGGGCAGATGCTTAAGGGATTGGCTGTTACAAAAGTGACTAGTAACTTGTGCTTAACTTATATTTATCCTTGGGAAAAAAATAGGTGTCAGTGTGGGCCAGCAACTCACAAAAGCTATAGATGCAATACCGCTATACTTCACTATGAATGCTACCCATTCAATTCCTGTGGGCAATGTTTTAAAATGTTTCATTGCAAGAAAATGTAATGGCTAAAGAAGGGTATGATCCAAGTTGAGCTGATTCTGAATTAGTGTCAAATACATCTTTCATTCAGATACTACTGTACTATTAACTATGCCATTGGTCCAGTCGCAAAGAGAAACTTCTGCCAAATATAACTGAAAACTAATCCAAGTCTTTATATTCAGTTTCACTCTCTCTTCCCACCCTGTGTGGGCATTTTTGAATGTTTGAAGGCCAGAAGTTGATATCAAATGTCAAGGTTCATCTTTAATAGTTCTTCAACACATTTTTAAGAAAAGATCTCTCATTGTGTAGGATGCTCAAGAATCTAAA
The DNA here is from genome assembly GCF_943737965.1 of Phodopus roborovskii. Taxonomy (NCBI): domain Eukaryota; kingdom Metazoa; phylum Chordata; class Mammalia; order Rodentia; family Cricetidae; genus Phodopus; species Phodopus roborovskii. The sequence continues at coordinate 55,641 of NW_026125255.1, read as the reverse complement.
CTCAGGGACTTATGCTTGTGTGCCAACTGATCCATCTCCCTAGTCCCACAAACAAATACTTTAAGTGAAAATAAAGTTCTTGCCATTGAATTTTAATTATGTATTGTGGCTCCTTTACATATATTAGTGTAGTTTTCCTGAAAAGTAAACTCTGTTCCTTAAACTGATGAGCTCAGTGCTTTCTGTGGAACATTTATTGTCTTTTTCAAGTCAAACCCTGACAAGAGCATCATGAAGCCAAACTATGAATCGTTCTTCAGAGAAGTATAGCAATGACGTGCCAGGATCTAGTTACTCCCCAAGTAAAGGCATTAACCCAGTGGTCAACCTGTCTGAATTCCTTTAGTGTACACAATTTTACTAACAAGAACTAGGTACTTTGTTGAATCAATGAATTGAATTTATTCACTCTGATCCCTCTTGTGCACCAGAAGACTTCTCTTTGTACAATTCCCACATTTTATGAAGCAGCAAAGGAGTTCAGTACCACCCACTTCGGGAGAACTTTGCCTGAACCTTCCTCCTTCAAGCCAGAGCAGATTGAGTTGGATATGCAACATGCAGCTGCTGGCAGATGCTTTCTTAACTCCTGTCACCTAGTGTGGGGGTTCCTAGCCCAAACAAAGCTAACATGAGCATTTTTTTGAATGATAAAACATATATATTATTCTGTTTGAAAGTTTTGACTTTGTCTTATTAGGAATGTAATTTGTGAAGAAAAGCAAAGAATGTCAGAAAAGATCTCCATTGACTCTGTTATATTACACTACATTTATCCAAAGTTATCATTCCTGAGGCAGCACTGGCCACTTGGCTTTGGGAACTGGCCAGAAATAAATGGGAAAAAACAAAACAAAACAAGTGCAGTTAAAATATGAATGGTACAACAGTGCATTGCTGTAACCAATACCAGGGCTTGAACAGATGCTTGAATGGAAACACTGTCAAAGTGGTGTGTGAATGTGTATTTGTGTGTATATTCATGTGCCCGTGTCTGGGTGGGTTTCTCTGTGGTGTGTGTGTGAGTGTGTGTGTGTGTGTGTGTGTGTGTGTGTGAGTGAGTGTGCACGCGTGTGCACGCGTGAACATTTGTTGATGTCAGAATGAAGGGATGTAGTGACAGTTAATAGATATAATAGTTTGCTTGCTCTGACCAATTCTTTTAGATCTACAGATAATGTTTTTGCAGCCTTGGTAGCTTGTAGGTTAAAGAATGAACATAAATCAGTGAAAAATGAAAATTTAGTTATAAATATCAATATGAATGAAACATCAAATTGAATAGACAAAGGAAAACAGCATATGTCTTGCTGATTATCTTTTAATATGGATGTTCACATACATACATATATACATAGAGATTTAAGAATTTTGTAGGTTCTTTTTTTTTCCTCTGAAGAAATATTATGCTTTCTCTAACATCACTGCTTGAATTTTTTTATTCTAAATTATTTAGAATATGGAGAAGATATACTTATTGATGTTATAGGTGTCTTTGAGGTATCAGGTGGCTGGAATCAGTAAGTTTTGCTTACTCTACTGTAAGGAGTAGGTTTTTCCGCCCACGGCTTCTCTTGTCCTGCTGCCATGCCAGCCCCAAATAATACACAGAGAGATGCTGTATTAGATATAATTCTGTTGGCCAGTTACTTGTTTCTTATCAGCTAGCTCTGTCTTAATTATTAGCCCATTTCTGTTAATCTAATATTTCCACATGGTCTCATCTTACTGCGGATTGTACCTGGACCTCTTCTCTCCAGTCTCTCCATGTTGACTCCTCCTTACTCTTCCTCTTTCCTCCTTGTCTCCTAGTCCCTCCTCTCTTGCTTTCCTGTTGGCCAACAGTGCTTTATTCATTAACCAGTATGAGAAACATATTTACAGAATGATATCTCCTATCATTCTACCATTTGTTTCTTGGTACCCACAGGCTGGCGTCAATGAAAAGGAGATGAGCTAGGAAGCTAAACTAAAGCTGAATGTAATGGAAGAGATTTTTATTGCTATCTATTTCTAGATACTTAACTAAACCACAGAAATAGTACCTGCTTAGGGAAATCTATAGAATCTCTTAAAAAACAAACTATAAATCAAAGTAGGCTGAATTTCTTTTCATTAATTAAAGTGAAGTTTAATTCCTGAGAAATGAGACAGTAAGCGGAATTGTCTTTTAACCAAATTAATGGTTAGTTGCTGTTGATTTCCTGGTTGAAGACTTCAGTAAAAAGGCTTCTTGGCCTTTGCTCCATATATCTGATGACCCTGGAAAGTGATGACTTTATAGCATGTGACCACGTGGCTTTCACCACTGTGAGTTGAGTGTAAAGCTCCCAACAGTCTCAGTGGGAGAGCAGAAAGAATGATTAACTGGGTCCCTTTGAACAGGATACCAGGACATTTCTCCTTAGACTGAAGTGAAACTTCAACCTGATTTATACAAGTTATAGAACATGATTCTAGTCCAAGCTTTCATGTGAAGATATATGGAAGAACAAAGACTTGGTGTAAATTGAACATGTGAAATGCATTATATACTGTTTTGTATACCTTACTTACCTCCACAGGTCAGGATCAAGATTAAGGAAAGGTGAAGTTTCAGGTCATTCAGAATTTTTAGCATGTTATATTTTGCTTTTCCATCTCTTCAGGGAATTTTTGTGTAACTGATGTTTTTGTTTATGGTGATAAATCAGAGTTAAAAGCCACAATACACTTTATTGAAATGTAAAGTGCTTCTGAACTTTAATTGTAGAACATAAGTGAAGAGTAACGGTTTTAATGTTCATTAACTTCTAATTTACAAAATATAGAAGATGTTAATATACTCCAAAGTCTTTGTGGAAAATCATTTTAGATTATTTAAAGAAAACAGGACTACTGCTTTTATTTGTAATATATTAAAATTTCAAACATTAAAATGTACATTCTTCAACTTAAATCCCACATGTCTCTTACCTCGGCTCTTAGGAAAGAACATGTATGAACTCTAGGTGAAGTCAGGACAGCCTCTCTGTCAGCTGCTCCATTGCTGATATAAGCAACATGTGTTCCCACTGAAGTCTTACCGTAAGAATAAACAAACAGAAAATAGTCATCTCTTCAGAAACTTTTAAAGTGTAGAAATATCCAATAGTCAATATAGGACTTACAAACCTTGGAATAGTTCCAATTATAATGAGATCTAAATAACTTCATCTGAATATTTTGTATGCATGAATTGAGAGTTGTTTTCTTTCTTAATTTTAATCCTTTGTTGATTTACATTGTGGATATTAGCATGATGTGAGATCACCAAATGGTTGTGGAAGAGAATGTGCCTTGTTATTTGATAAAAAGGAATGTCAGTTGGTTATGGAGGAGTTATAGGCATCACCGGCATAGTTTCTTGCCAATTAAGGTTTACAGTACAACTTTAATTTTTAAATTTTTAATTAAAATTTTAATTTTTAAATTTTTCTGCTTTGCACATTCTGAGACTCAATTTCCACACATAGAAAAGGGTACAAGATTTCTGCCTATTTCAGAATAATTGTACCACTTATTATTCAACTACTTCTGGAACTTATTTTAGGATGTGCTCAGTAGTGAGACTTCATTTCTTATACTTTTGTGTGTCCCTTGTTCTGACCTCTATTTACCCCGTTCATATGGGAAGAGAAGTCTCTCCCCGTATACTCTGCTTTGGTTTGACTCTTTGTATCCTTGGTCATTGTTTAGGATGAGATTTTGTTGTACCAATAAATACATATACTAAGGGAAACATTGGGAAGTTATAGCTGTAGAACTGAATGAAATGAAACATAATTAAGGAGGTACGAATGAAGCCATAAGCTGCTATAAAGTGGGTATTGGAGTCACAGTAGGTATTCTCATTCTTTCTTGCTCTGGAATATTTATTTTATTTGTGCTTCCCTGTCAATTCCCACAGATTTTATAGAATATATATATATATATATATATATATATATATAAAGACAAAGCTATGTGAAAGCATTCAAAATTATGACTTGCACTCATAATGTTGTCATCTGAAAGCAAATCACAGTGTTAAGTAATTTAAAAAAATATAGACTTCAATTTTTCAATATCTGGAATGTATGACCAAAGAAGAGATGATTGTGAGTCTCCCATCCATGATGCCTATTGTGAAGATGATTCAAAGGAACCAAAAGATCTCATTAGGGCCTGTGACATTTTGCAGCAGATTTAACAATGTATTGCCTGGATAGGAAGAAACTAAAAAGGAAAGTGATGGGGAAGTCAGAGAACATCTCAGAAAGGAAGTGTGTATATGTCAGGTATCTACTATAGATCTGACAAGGCAAGGGCAACTGGAAGAATATTGAATCATACAACAACTGCAGATTCTTATCCATGCAAAATAAGCTTCCAATGTGATTATTGCTACCCCATTTCCTTAACGCGTGATTGTGGCTGCAGCTGCTTAGCTGCCATTCCTTTATCCACACAATTAGACACTTCACCTTACACAATTAGACACTTCACCTTACTCGGACCTAGAGTACAGCATTTGAGACATGAATGAGCTTTTAAAATGCATCTTACCATATATGAATATCTGAGCATGAATATGAAAAAAGATATTGGCATCATGTATTGACTGACTAACTAAAGGTTACTCTGAAAATTCCAACAATTTTTCAAAGCAGTGTAATAAAATGGATATTTAAATTGTGTTTCTCTGACCTAAGGAACTGAGGCTCATAAGGGAACCACTTTTAGAAAAAAATAAGAATTTAAGTAGGATGTAGTTCAGTTCTTCATGGAAGTAGCTCAATATGATAGCAATTATAAAGAAGAGGTTTCATATTCTTAAATGAAAGAAGTTGAGAAACAGATGAGCTCTTTTTCATCCTTAGAAAGTGGCTTTTGTCCTCAGTACTAACTCATCTCCAAATTTGAATAAAACAAGAAAATGGCTATGAAAAAAGCATTAACTTAACGAAATGAAACAAAGGTGTGTGTTTGTGATTCACTTCATTCATGGAAAAATAAAAATGTTTATTTATATGTTATATCATAGTAAATGCTTCTGACTCATTTAGTCTAACATTTTGATGTTGGAGTTTTGATTTATAAGTGCATATATCCATGAAATAATAGAAACAATAATTAACAAACTGCATGACAATAGCAAAGCCTTACTCATAACATTTATGGAATTAGATATTACGTGGAACAACTTTTGGAGCTAAGGAAAAAAATGGGTCTGGGATATAGAACTATAGTTGTTTTTTCCCAATGGATTTCTGTTGCTTTATGCACAGAAGTAGCACTCTCTCCTTCCTTCTCCTCCTTTCCTCTTCTTTCCTTCATGATATATTTTTGTTTGCTTGATTGCTTGTTTGTGATAGTACCTTGCTGTATAGCCAAGAAAAGGTTTGATTTCATAGTTATCCTCCATAGCCTCCTAAATCCTTGGATTACAAGTATAACCCACCATGCAAGGATCTGTGGATGCAATCTTAAAGTGTTTGCATATTTAATTGAAAATATGTATGACCTATATATGTATATATAAGTGCTATTTCTCTCTGAGATGCTTTTGTGTGGCTATTTTATTCACTCTACATGTACGTCCAATTACCTAAAACATGCCAGACATTTTTCTGGATCCTGTAGACAAAATAGCATGACACTTTCAAATCTCAAGGGGACTATAGTATGGTGTGTGACAGATACCAAAGGAGTTTATTCAACACTTTCATAAACAAATGCATTGAAAAGTAATTGATAACAGGAGAAGACAGCCAAACAAGTCAGAAGGCAGTCATTCTAAGTCAGGGATCTGGATGCTGGACAGTGTTGTTCTGGTAAATACTTGACACATGCATTTTTGAGAAAGTATATATTCATGTTTATATTTGTTATAAAAGATGGCTACCTCAAACTAAAAATGTAAGTATGCCTCTCACTGTAAGTTCTATAAAATATATAGATTAGAAATTTTAATTAATATTGGTTAATATTTCCATTAAAAGAGAAAAAGAACACAGACGAAATACATTACTACTTACTTCATGGAACAATATGAGTTATATCATTTTGTTTGTTTGTTTGTTTGTTTGTTTGAAATAGAGAATCTCTGTCACTTTGGAAGCTGTCCTGGAACTAGCTCTTGTAGACAAGGCTGGCATCGAAATTGCCTGCCTCTGCCTTCTGAGTGCTGGGATTAAAGGAGTGTGCCATCACCACCCTGCAAGTGATATCTTTAATTTACTGCATAATAACTTAAATTCCACAATAATATTTTTTCAGTTTTTTGCTAGTTACCATATAATGGCTTTGAACACTTTCACTTTAAAGTTGTTATCTTATAAAATAAAACTACTTTAGTTTTATTGAGCACTTTGTTTAACCTAGATAATCAATATAAACACAAATCAAACTAACTTACAGAATCTGGAAACTTCACTATCATTATCTCTTCCAAGTGAAGTGATTTCACATGGTTATACAGAAACATATTTCTATAGTTTTCCGGCCCCAGAGATATAAAAGATACAAGCATCAATCAAACTCTTCAATACTGAAGATTATTAAGGAGTGATTGCTTAAGGACAATATATGTTTAACTGTGATGTAATTTATTTAATTATGAGTGAATATAAATTTATTTTATATATGATTGTGTGTGGTGATTATCACCTAAAGTCCCTAAGATTTCATATTCATTTCTTATAAGCACAGAAGAGCTAACATCAACTTACATTTGATTACTGAATGAACAAATAACACTTTCAAGAGAAGGTAGTGAGTCATAACAAATAAGTAAAAAAAAAATCAATTTCAAAATGGACTTATAGTTGGTAATAGAAATTAAATATGGTAAGGTGAAGTTGCCAGATAATGGATAAGGAACATTTGTGGATAGAGATGCATGGATTTCTGTGTTTGAGCATGAGAAGCTACCACTAGAGAGTCAAAGTAGATCCTGGAAACCACCCCAAGAAGCTCAAGGCTAATTGTGTCTCCCAGTCATGGGTAGGTGCTGAATGACTTACAGGTGCAGAAAGAATTGTTCAAGTTATATGTGAAGTTTGATCTCTGGCCAATATTTTCTAAAAGAATACATGGGTTAGCAAGGTACAGATAAGAAAGATGGAGAGGTAGCTAGATCCTGTAGGGCTCAGAAGTATGATGCTATTGGTAGACTCAGGACCATTGTGTTTAGCAGGAGAGAGGAGAGAACTAATACCTGTTATGTCTAGGAGACAAAGTCAGTGGTCCTAGCATGGCTTAAAAATAGGTAAAGCTGAGAGATAAAGAGGAGAGTAGTAGCTTATAGGCTTGTAATACAGCTTTGTAATTTTGGGTCATGGCCAAAATATGGGAGCCATTTTTGTGACTGGGTTACCTCACTCAGGGTGGCTTCTTTTAGTTCCATCCACTTGCTTGTGAATTTCTAGATTCCATTGCTTTTTGTTTTGTTTTAATTTTTGTTTTGGTTGGTTTTTTTTTTCTGCTGAGTAGTATTCCACTGTGTAAATATATCACATTTTCTCCATCCATTTTCAGTTGAGGGGCATCTAGGTTGCTTCCAGGTTCTGGCTATTACAAATAATGCTGCTATGAATATAGTTAAACAAATGTCCTTGTTATATGAATGTGCATCTTTTGGGTATATGCCTACCAGTGGAATTGCTGGATCTTGTGGTAGACTGATTTGCATTTAAGTGAGGAACTGCCATACTGACTTCCAGCAGTGGAGGAGAATGCCCCTTTCTCCACATCCTCTCTAGCATAAACTGTCTTTGGTGTTTTTGATTTTAGCCATTCTGACAGGAATAAGATGGTATATCTGAGTTGTTTTTATTTGCATTTCTCTGATTGCTAAGACACCTTCTTAAGTGTCTTTCAGCAATTTTAGATTCCTCCATTGAGAATTCTCTATTTAGTTCTTTACCCCACTTTTTAAATTGGATTATTTGGTGTTTTGGGAACTAGCTCCTTGAGTTATTCATATATTTTGGAAATATGCCCTCTGTCAGATGTGGGGTTGGTGAATATCTTTTCCCATTCTGTGGGATACCATTTTGTTTTGTTGACTGTGTTCTTTGCCTTACAGAAGTTTCTGAGTTTCAGGAGGTCCCATTTATTAATGTCGATCTCAGTGTCTGTACTACTGTAGTTATATTCAGGAGGCAGTCTCCAATTCCTTCAAGGGTATCCAGTCACAAAATGACAAACACAGTATGTACTCACTCAAATATGGATTCTACACATAGAGCAAAGGATTACCAGTCTACAATTCACAACTCCAGAAAAAGCTAGGAAACAAGGAAGACCTTCCCCTGAAGAAAGGGAAAGGGACAAGATCTCCTGAGCAAATTGGGAACATGAAGGGAGGGGAGAGGGAATTAGGAGAAAGAGAAGGATAGAAGGGGAGAAGAGGAGGAGGAGAGAGGAGGCCGTGAGGGAACAGGAAGTTAGAGACAGGCAAAGAATAGAGAACAAGAAAAGACATATCATTAGAGAGGGAGCCTATATAGATTTAAGGAGAAATCTGGCACTAGGGAACTGCCCAGAGATCTACAAAGATGAACACAACTAACAATCTAAGCAATAGTGGAGAAGCTACCTTTAATGACCTTCCACAATATTGAGATTGACTACTACCTTATATGCCATCCTAGAACCTTCATTAGTAGCTGATGGAAGCAGAAGCAGACACTCACTAGCTAAACTCCTGGAATCCAGTTACAGAGAGGGAGCAGTGATGAGCAAAGGGGAGAAGATCATGCTGTAGAAAACCACAGAATCAACTAAACTGAACTAACAGCCCCTGAATGTGGGTGTTAGTTAGGAGGATTGGGCAGTCTATGGGGCCTCTAGTAATGGATCAGTATTTATCCTGCGTATACAAATGGACTAGGGAGCCCATGACACATGGAGGGATACTTTCCCACCCTTGACACATGGGGGAGGATCTAGGCCCTGCCCCAAATGATATGACAGACTTTGTATACTCCCCATGGAAGGCAGCACCCTCCCTGGGGAGCAAAAGGGAATGGGCTGGGGTTTTGTGGGGGTGATAGGGGAGGATGGGAGGGTGAGGGAACTGGAATTGACATGTAAAACAACCTTGTTTCAAATTTAAATAAAAAAGAAAAATAATGATGGGAGCCTTTGGAGATAATTGGACTCTGTGCTTATGCTAATTAACTTGGAGTTTAAAACACAGTATTAATTAATGCATGGATGGCATCTTCTAGAGATGCAAGACAGGTCTGGTTTTAGATAATATGTAGCACTTCAATGATATGTAGGAATTTATAGATGAATGCTAAAGAGAATGGTGGGTAAGAGCCATAACTAACTAGAAGGTGCATCTCCACAAATTGTCTGCATATGTGCAAGGGGAACAAATCAGAAAGGAAAACAGAGAGCATGCAGACCAGGAAGGAAAATCATTAAACTAAACACACAAGATTGGGGAAAAAAAGGAATAATATGTGAGAGTATGCCACTTATACTTTCATTTCACCTAAAATTAAAATATACTACTATATTCTCTCACATTAGAACACCTTTATAAACACCTTGATTAACATGTTTACAAAACCTTAGTGCAAAGAGAGTAAGGAATTTAAAATGATGATAAAATAGGAGGAAAAAACTCTTTCCATCCTGCATTCTAGACTTAATGATTCAAATATTTATGATTCCAGTTTTTTGTCATGATCGTACATGTATATCCCCATATAAATCAATGAATTCTTTCTTACTCCTAAGAAAATATACCATATTACTCTTAAAACATTTTAATTGCAATATGTGAGTTTCAGTAGCTATACTAGGCTTTTGACAATATTCGTTTTTGAAAATTTCATTTTAAATATCTAAATACTTTAAGCTTTGCCATATTAATTGAATACTCCCTCCCCTTAAGGTAAAGTGCAAATTTAACTGACTTAAAATATATATAAGCTTAGGAATCTTGATATATTTTAAATCATGCTTTCCAGAAATAAAGACATTATTAAAATTCCTCAACCCATACAACTTCTCATTTCCCAGGGACCTCATCACTGTGGGGTGCTCCCACTTTATCTCTATCTTAAATTAATCTCCATAGATGTTTCACATATAATGGAAAAGCAGCTTCTGGTGCCAAGTATTTTTAGTTCCTGTTTTAACCAAGATGTGAGACAAGAATGAACAAATAGTCTCAAGCTCAACTTGTTCTGAGAGGAATTGCTTCTCTCAGCATCCAGTATGCAGGCTCTGTCACTAGGTAGCTCCCCAAATATTTCCTCCTTCTTGTTCCTGTCTGGACCTATGTACATACTACTTGTTTATTCAGTATTCTCTCTATTTTTCTAGTCTAAGTTGCCAATTATTTCAATAAAGTTTACTTCTAAATGTTCATAGAAAAAAATATTTGAACAATAGAATATTTAGTTGCATATTTTCTTGGCAGTGTGTCCATAATTTTCTTATAGGAGATGCAAAATCTTCAGGGACAAGAGAGGGTCACTAGCCACCATCATTGTATCATCTGTGAAAAATGTCTTTGCATGACATTAGATTGCCACTTGGGAACCACAATAAAGAATATCACAATATCATCAAGCTCCCAAAGGTTTTATATGACTAATTGTCTATTTAAAAAACATATTTGAAAAAAGTCTGAATTTAAAATTCCATTTTAATTTCTGTTGGTGCATATTCATTTCACAAGGTGGTGGCTTTTGTGAATACAATTTTATTCAAATTGCAAATTTTTATGAATTGTGCTGTTATATGTGTGTATGCCGTGGAAATGTGCAGGATTCTTGGCTATGAAAGGAATAAATTTGGGCCATGTTTGCACATAAATGATTCTTTTTGTCATCCCCATGCAATGAATGGGTGGAACACAGGGAAGTTCTATGTCCTCAGCAGGAATATGGAATCAATATTTATTAGTTTTATTGCCAGAAATCATATGAAAATAAGGGGATAAGTATCTAGAGCCACTTTTTTATGGCATTGATCAAGTCACCATGGTGCATCAAGGATATTTGCCTGTATAATACCCTTAATTAATTATCTGAGAATTTCATGAGGAGTATTTGCTTATATCCAACCTTTCCCCAAACCCCCCAAATCCAACTTTTCAACCCTTATCTTTGTATCCACCACACTTTGACTTTTCTCTTCTTTTCTGACTTGTTTCCTCTTCTCATCTCTTTTTCCATTCTTTATTCCTTTCTTTTATCCCCCATAGAGTCTATTTTATATTATGCAGCTGTTCTTGCAGAGTGTCGCCTGTGCTGACCACACAAATGAAAAATAAGTTAAATATTAATCATGTGGTTTCAAAGCTTAAAACAGACCATCAAAATCTGATAAAAAACATAGATCTGCTAACCTTCTGCTTAGTGCCAGTTTTACACAATAAGAACTCAACTTCTAAAGTTATATATTTTCAATACAGGTTTAAGGGTGTTCAGAAAAGTGTTCTCCATAGAGGAAATGAAAATACTACATTGAGACTTCATATCATCCCAGTGAAAATGGATATTATCCAGAACTTAAGCAGAACAAACACTGCCAATAGCCTTCATTCCTTCATTGTTGCTGTGTCAGTTCTTATCTCCAGATTTTTTGTTGTGGTTTCACTGATGACAGACTATAACCTCTTAACTAAAATAGAGCATTTCCTACCCAAATTTTAATTGGTCACAGTGCTTATCACAACTGCACCAAAAGCTAATAAAAAGTAGTTTGAATGGAGGTTCCCTGCATCACTTGATGATGACACCCATCCATAGGAAGTTTGTAGGTTTTAAGCTTAAATTTTCAGGCTTGAATATGGGTAACTTCCCCAAATAATACAGAATATTGAAATCCTCTCTTGGTTGCACACCAAACTAGATGATAGGACTGTATTGCTGAAGACATCTTTTTTTTTCTTTCTAAGTTAGAGCTTTTAATAGAATTATTTTTAAAAAACCCATAAAACACTATTTCAAAATCAGGATAAGTAATCATGGGTATGTTTTCCCACTGCCGACCCATTATGCAAACATGATTTCTAGCTTTCTTAAATTAACAAGGAACAAGTACAGAATCAAGGTAGTGTGTCCACAAAAGTATTATATTAAAGCTATCAGCCCTAGAATACAGAAAACACAAAGTGAACTCGTGCAGCCATTTCCTTGTGCATCAGAAAAGACTCTCTTGAACTACCATCAGGACACTACAGGCAAAGCTAGCCCTTTGCTTTCAGAATTCCAGAATTTAGTCATCCTGAAGGAGCAAAGACAAACTACACTGCTGTATAAAGATCAGTAACTCACTTACTCCATGTTCATGGTATTCTGTCCAGAAATTTTGACAGAATCTTGTACTATGCTCACCTCGCAGAAGAGGGTGAGCTTGTCATCAGGGAGAAGCCCATTGCCCTCATCCAGGAGAAAATCTCTATGAATGAATTTTTTGAATCCCCAGTCTTTGCCTTGCACAAACCTATAAACTCCCTGACTCTTCATAGCTTTGGTTTCTTCTCCCTTGGCATTCAGGTTGGAGAAGTCAAAATTTGCCTTAACTTCACTCTTTGGACAGCTGACCAGTAACAGGTAAGTGACATGTAATCTTTGCTTTCTTCATCTATCCCTTTTGGGTATACTCGCAAATACCATTTCAGTTTATCTCACTGGCTCCTGATGGAAAAAGAAAAAAATAAAACTTTTTATGGCTTTAAGGCTTCACCCATTTCCTCCCAGCAAAACCTAAAGTTATTGTAGGAGAATTTCTCTACCTTGATCTGTGTATAGCATCAGCTCTCAGCCACAGGACTACTCGACATTTCTGCCAGAGGTCGAGGACTTGGAACCTTTGACATCACCAGTTTGAAGGTTAAACTGAGTTTCCAAAGTCAGGGGGCAAAGATTTCTGGTTTTACTTCACCCTGAGAATGGCTGTAACAGCTGCTGGTCCCTCTCCCCCTATGTTTGCCTCATACTGCCCACAACATCTGGGATCTGCGGGACCACCGAGACACAAATACACACTCTCAGAGAGCAAACACACACACACACACACACACACACACACACACACACACACACACACACCGGCACACACAGGCCTGGGTATCCTGTCCCTTTCTAAGAAAATTCTACTCAGGTAAAGCCAGGTCCCTGACTATGATGCACACCAGCCAGATTGTAGCCACATTGGTGAGATCAAGTGGAAATAGATAACAAATATTTTAATGGATAGGAATTTAATTGGCAAAACACTCAAAGCTTGGGGGATGTATTTTTACATTTTTACATTGTTGTCTTTATAATGGCTTCAGAGGTATGAGTGTGAGAATGTGTATGTATGTGTGTGTTTGTTTATGTATGTGTGAGTGTGTGTTTTTAATATGTTTATATGTATTATGTTTGTGTATTTGTGCATATGCATATTGTGGATATGTATGTGTGTGAAGATGTATATTTATATGCCTACATGTGTGAATATATGTGTATATACATGTGTGGGGGGGATCAGGCCTCTCTGAATTTCTAAATTATATCTCTAAACATTTGAAATTTACACCAACACTTAAAGATCAAGAGAAATTGGGAGGATCAAAAAAGCTGAGTCCAATGTGTTACAAGCACTTTCCTGCCAGCCTGGTCCCATAGCCGCGTCAGCCCCAAATAACCCACAGAGACACTGTATTAATTATAATACTGTTGGCCAATGGCTACAGCTTCTTATTGGCCTGCTCTGTCTTAAATATTAATCCATTTCTATCAATCTAAGTATTTTCCACATGGTCTTTGCTTACCAGGAATGCTGGGCCTGCATCTCCTTTGCCTGCTACAAATCTGCACGGAAGACAGAGATTTCCTGTTTGTCCCTGCTTATATTCTGATTCTGCCCAGCTATGTCACTTCCAGCCTGTCTGTACAGCCCTTATGACCTCTATGGTTAGCTAGTGGCAGTATCTACCATGCTACTTCCTACCTGGCCAAATAGCGTTTAATTTGTCAACTAATAAGACAAACATATATACAGAAGAACATTCCCGATCATTGCCTCTTTTCTGTCTAAATGAAAAGAAGCGTTTTAACTCTAACATAGTAAAATTACATATAACAAAATAGTTATTAAGCAAGAACTATAGTTAATATTTAGTCCATTAACATTACCAAAATTAAAGAAGATATTTCATCATCTATCCTATCTTTGTGACTGTAAAGTCTTATAAGTAACTTATCTTTACTCCTGGCTATGAAAAATTATAACCATAACTATCCATCTTCAACTGCATCAAAGACCACAGAAGGATAATATATAAACTGTAGAAAAGACAGACACATCTCACTATCTGGTCAGTCACCTGAAGTTCTTCTGTAATGTTCCATCTTCAGCCTATAGACCATAGTGTATCTGGCAGACTCCTTAGCAAAGCAGGATACTTTAAAATGTCTACCTGTATTGGCAGTTTATCAGTCACTTTTCTCTGTGTCCTATAGACTTTCTGGCAGACTCTTCCATGAAACAGGAACCCTGTAGCAATGTCCATCTTTTGTCAGCAGTCACTTTTTTGTGGGTCCTGCCTGTCCAGTTTATACAGCATAAAGCCAAACAGTCCAGACAAGAGCAGCTTCTTGCTCAAATGGCTAGACTTGCCATTGAAGGAAACTCCATAATGAGTTTCTTCGATACCCATCTTTCTGATTCAGGTGGTGTTGGCAGGAGAGTTAAGTCTCCCTGTCAAGAAAAACCCTAAACTATTTTAAATGCCATATTTTATAGGTCTTTGAAAGGTTTGAAAAATGTCTATCCATTTGAAATATATGTCTGTATATCTAGAAAACATAACTAACTTAACTCTAAGTTTTGACTATCATAGATAGCTATCTACAACCTGTACATCATTATATATTACATTTTTAAATGAGCTATATAAACACCATATTTAAACAAGTGGAGAAATATACATATCACAAAATTAACCTTAAATTTGTATAAATAAATGAAAATCTATTCCAAAATAAAGCATTCATTTCTATACCACTATCCCCTTTTTACCTTTAAAAAGAGATTGGTTGTGAACATTAACCATTTATGATCAACTCCAGGTCAAGACATTTCAATTCTACCTCTGTTTTATATATATATATATATATATATATATATATATATATATATATATATATACTTTACAGTTATATTGTTAAAATAATATTCCCTGCTATTACTTTGGGAAGTTTCAACCTTTTCTATAGCTAGGTTCCTGAGTATTACAGATTATCTTCACCCATGTTTCTTGTACCTATGAGATTAGTCAGACATACATGCTTTATCTTCAAAAACTTCATAGACATGCAGAATATGGCATTTAAATGTTTTAATTTTAGTACTCCGTTGACATGAGACACTATTGCTCCTGACAGCACTGAGCATTTCCGAAAATACGTTGGGCAATGATGGAGTCTGTCCTCTCCTCAGCTAATGGCCTCTTGGGCAAAGAACTGCCCTCACCTTGACCACTGACCTTGGACATGCTGTCCCATGTGATTGCAGGAGACAAACAGAAGACTGCTGAATCTTGCCAAGTCAGGTTAAGACAGACTTTCTACTGCCCTGCTTCTGTAATGGTCTGTCAGATACTCTAAGGCCTTAGCCAAAACTGGTTGCACCAATGTTGCTGTGAGACTTTAGGTGACTGTCCAGGTGGCCTGCTGTTTCTGTCTTTGCTGCACTGTTTAGAAGCTGTCAGTCTGCATTTCCTGCCTACCCTAGTGTTGTTATCTTCCTTCTCAAGTCTTTGAAAAGGTTGAAGATTAGACTGTCACAATTATTGTTATATCTTTCTAGATAGTAATATTAAGTAATAGACTTAAGCTTCCCAGCTTAGGACAACTCTATAGTAATCTCTGTTATGCTTTCAATCTAGGACTGGATATGTAGGTTTGTATGCTCGTGATTTTCCTTTTCCTAGAGCATACTTGATATTTACTGTCTTTGTATATAGTTTTATGTCAAGCCTAAATCTTTTCTTTAAACTAAAAGAGGAATTGTAGTGAGATATTCACCCCACCCTCACCTGTTCACTGACCATGCCCATTGGTGGTAGGGACATGTGGGAACATGGCCTGAGAAAACTAAGTCTGGGGTCAGGGACCCCAGAGGCTCTCTCTTCCTTCCTGATCGGAGACAGATAGCATCTGGAGGCATCCTTAGAATGGGAGCCTACTGGCAGTCATCTCTTTCTGTTGTAAGTGATTTCTCCCTGGATAAACATCCATCAGCCTGTTTTCCCAGATTCTTATTTATCCACAGTACTGATGAAGCAAGACTTTGCTGATACATTCCTCCTAGACAAAATGGTGGAGAGAGCAGCCCTTATCAGAGAAAAACACAGTATTAACTGTATACCTAATATTAAAAAACAATCAAGAAAAAGTTTAATGAAGTTTAGGACCAGAAATGTGCTCAGTTGTTGAGAGCACTTGTTGCTCTAACAAAAAAATCAGGGTTTGATTCCCAGCAAGCAGAAAACAGCTCACAGCCATCTCTAACTACAGTTCCAACATATCGAGTGTCTTCATATGATTTCCATCGGGACAAGGATGTTCAATGAACAAACATGCAAAGGAATAATATTCCTACACATAAATTTAAGTTTAAAATAATTATGAACAACTTTGCTTAAGTTTTCTTAACTTGTACTGGGGAAACGGATTTCTATTTTTGTTTCCACAGAAAATGAAAAGATGTGGATTCCTTCCAGACTAATGTGGTTTGATCACGCCAGACCGCCTGAAACAGAGTACAAGCTGATCCTACATTCCAAACAGCTGGACAAAACAGCCCTACAGACTACAGCTAGGATATCTGAATCTTCCTCGAATCCCCCAAGACAGCGCCCCTTACCAGCAGGAAGTAGTTTGGAAAGAACGACGCCCAAATTCCCAAATATTGTGTATAATTTTTTTTCATTTAATTGGACTTTGTTATATAAAATTAAATAAAAAATTATATATATACATATATATATAGAAATAAGTTTTCTTAACTTGAAGAATTAATTACATTTTTAAGTGTTATTGTTTAAGGATCATGAAAAAGTACCAATATAATTAAACTCAAAGCCATGAATATTCTGCCCTTAAAATGCATAATTGCTTTTTAACATCTTTGGGAGCTCCTTGAGAACTTGTAAGCATTTTCAATTCTATCACTTGTATTGAAGTTTCTTACTAATACACAGGTTTTAGAGCAGGGGAATTTCTTTTCCCATTTCCTTTTCATTCTCCCTCTCTTCTTGTCCTTTCCTTTCCTTTCTTTCTTTCCTTTTTCCTTTCTTTCTTTTTTTCTTTGTTTCCTTCCTTGCTTCTATCAAATATTCTTCTCTCTCCCTTCCTTCTTCCCTCCCTCACTCTTCTGTGTGTTAATTCAGAGTAATTAGACCCCCTTATCCCAGAACCTGAGTTACAGGTAGTTGTAAAGACCCACAAGTTGGGCTTGGAATTTTATTTGGATGTTGTACAAGAACAGAAAGCATTCTTAAGCACTGAGTGACATGTCCAACCCCTCCCCGCATCTTTGTATCCTGCCTTAGCATCTCTTGACACAATACATTGGATCTGTTATGGTTGTATCTAGAGCATTTCTTTTTGTCAATAAAACCATTCATATCAGAGGCACCTTGGAGGCATGAGAAGAAGTGCTGGCCCTGGCAGCAATCCAGGGAGCAAGCCCTGGGCATACCAGAGTTGGCCCTGGTTGTGTGGGAGCAGGAGAACTAGTCCTGCTCTTTGCTGTCTGCTACTTTGTATGATCCTGCTGGGAACGTGTTGGAGAGCAGGATTGGTGGTGACAATGAACAGAAGCTGGCAGGCTAACCAATCCAGCTATCATCTAGGCCGAGAACCAATACTACAAAGTGGCCCACCTCAACACCCACCTTATCTATGCACTTCTGCTGTATACAAAGGGACCAGACCCAAAGATTCAAGGCTACACAATCTTCAGGAAACAAGGCAGCAATATAATATCCAAGAGGAGCCCTACTGAGAAACAACTATCAATAATATAACAGAAACCAGAGGCCATGAACCAGACCAATGACTCATTGCAATGAACACTTAACAGTAAATATGTATGGAATAAAGGGTGTACTGTTTGACTCACTGGACCAAACTAGAGCTTCCATGCTGGAGTTTTCTTTCTTTCTTGTTTTCTTTTTTTAATATTTGTGTTTGTTGTTGTTAGTGTTGGCTTGTTTGGAATTATTATTATTATTATTAATAATATTATTATTATTATTTTGCTTTCAGATTTTATGGGGGATTTCAAGGGCATGGGGCAGGAGCAAGGGGACTGGGAGATGAGTGTGATCAAATGCATGATGTGAAATCCACAAGGAATCAATACGAGGTTAAAACTGAAGCCATACGTGTAGTGATTTAGCAAAGGCAGTGCTCAAGAGACAACGAGAAAACATGCAGCAGGGTTCAAGCAGAAGGTTTTTTTTTTTTTTTTTTTTTTTTTTTTTTAGGGAAAGGGATCATAAAAAATGGAAGGGAGAAGGGGGAAGACCAGCCTGTGGGGACAAAAAAAAATCAGGAGAGAGGAAAATAAGGGCAATAGAGACAGAGACAGACAGAGAGAGGCAGGTAAAGACAGAGAAAGAGAGAGAAGAAAGAAAAAAGAGAGAGAGAGGAGGATGGGAGGTAGTCAGGGTTCTTTTAAAAGGGTACATAGTTAATGTGCACAGGTGCTGCTCTTAGTGGCTGCAGCTGGTGGTGTTTCCTGTCAGAACCCCAAGGACAGGCCAATACAAATACCTGAATACTACCTGTTAGGAACTAGCAGCCAGCTGACCCCTCCACCCCCGATGATGGGCAGGACTCTCATGGCTGTGTCATTGCTACAACAGCCTTACAGGGTGACTCAAGCTTTACCTGGCTGCCAGAGGACTCAGTTACACATGCGCAAGCCCCCCTTTTAAAGCGAGAGCCCCACACCCCCCTCTCTCTCTCTCTCTTGCTTTCGGATGGCCACTAGCTACCCCCTCTTTCTCTCCCTTCTCTCAATAAACTCCACGTAGGCGCTGAGTCTCGTGTTTGTGTTTCTTAGGCATTAGCTGTGCAGCAAAAGAACAACACTACCAATATCTATCAGAAGTGTTAAGGAAAAAAATGACACACTAACTTCTCCAAACACAGTTTAGTGCTTGTGTATATGTGTGCACCTGTATGTGTGTGTGTCTATGTTGGCTGTGAGTTTATGTCAGTAAATGCCTACATAACAGGTTATACAATTAAAGAGCTTTACTGGTGTTAATAGTGATAAATAAGGTTATTTTTTTCTGCAATTAGTAGCAATTTTAAAGTGTTAAACTGCTTAGACAGTTAAACTGCTGTGCAGTTTGTTTGTCTAACCTCATTGGCAATTGGACCCCTTGAGAGTGGCAGCACTTGTGCTCAGCTCTGTGGTTGATGGTTGCTCACATCTTTTTGGAGCTCGTTCCAGGCTTCTGTATTCAGAGTGAGATGCACACATGCCTGTGGGTATCCTGGCATCAATTAATGACATCTGCACAGTTAAGTCAAGTCTGGACAGAAAGGGAATTTCAGGCTGACCTCCAGTTCCAACTCTCAGCAGCACAGACAGTTCCCACCTCTTCTACTTGCTCTCTTGGATATGATTTTTGTGATGAAGGAGCCCTTGTAATGGGAAACACTCTTGTTTCAAGCTGGCCTCTGGTATTTTTCTTTATTTCCCTGGGATGTAATTATGCCATGATGAGCACCTTTGTGTCTAATAACTTAATTAGGTAATCACATCACTGCTATAAGTGCTTTTTTATGCAATGGAAATGTGTAATACCTTGTAAATCATCAAAGCTTCTCTATGCTGTCCAGCAAAGCCACATATTCAGCTTGGGAGTTTAATTCTCATGTTTCCCAGATGGGTAGTTTTATTTTTTCAGAAGCTAGGTTGGAGGAAAAGTACTTCTTTATACAAAACAGGTGGAGATGCGAAAAATAGGGTTTTCTAGGTCTGGACATTTTTATCTGCTCTCCATGCAGAGTTTACTTAGGAGAATTGCTGTTTTTCCTCAAAATAACCCCATAAGAGGAACAGCAGAACCAGCTGTCTAACCACTAAGATTTCTTTTTCTGTTATCTGTTTATTTTTTTTTCTTTACTGTATTTATGTTTGTTGGGTGGATAAAAAAATGACATTTTTGAAGCTGTAACATTTCTGTCTCAATCTCACATTCAAAAGCACATACTAAAGTGAAAATGACTGAAGATAATAGTTTGTTAAAGTCAGTTAACCAATGTACAATGATACATGACTTTAAGTGAAAAAAAAAATGAGCCCATATACTGATGCCTCCCTCAATTGGTTGTTGAGAACTTTAACCAACAATGTTTTGAAAATATTCAGTCTGTCAGAGTATGTTAGCCAAGATATCAGAATTAAGAAAAGAAAATGAAGCCCAGGTGAAGAACATGATTGACAAACTCAAACCTTTCTCTCTGAAATTTCATAGCTCTCAGATCACATTAGTGTGAACTGAAATGATAGGTTATTTTTTGTTAATTATATAAGTACATACATTTTAATTTATCATGCTGCAAACAGCTTGTGTGTCACTCGTTGTTTAGGAGACTAACAAACTGGGTTCCAATCTGTGCTCAGGGCTCACCTAACAGAAGGAGAAAACCAATTCCAGAAAGTCATACTTTGACTTCACACACACACACACACACACACACACACACACACACACACACACTCATACATGGCTTTTTATGTCATATCACCCTAACCTTAATATAAAATATCCTATAACATTACTGGTACTATTGATGATTTAACAATTATTTCAATTTATACATTCAATTATTCACTTCCTCACATTTCTTAGCAGACTATAAACTCTCTATATTATTTCTCCTGCCAGATGCTTCAAGTTGTCTTGTCATTTTATATACCAGATTCTAAACTTAAGAGTTGAGGTCTCACATAGTATAAATATATTAGTTATTTTTATTTTTACTGTGAAAAATAGAAAAGGCAGATAGACAAAAAGAATATTAAGAGAAGGGTTTGTTGTTGCTGTTATTGTTTTTGGATTATTATAAGTGATATACCGCCCATCAAAGTAGGGAAGGCATGATGGTATGAAACACATTGTATCTGCAGTAAGGAAGCAGAATATTCACTGGAAATAGGATGGGGCCATGCAACTTCACAGGCTGTACCCAGTGATTCACTCCTTCCTGCCACTTCTCCCATCGAGCACAAGTGTTGGGAACATTTCATGATCTAACAACTACAGATAAGCAATAATCACTGATTGTTTTTGACACCTGACTCTTCCAGGTACCAAGTATCAGGAACAAAACAAATACTTTGGTTGTTCGAGTGAATGCAGTTAGCATATTTTACAATGAAGGGTGGTAGGACAAACAATGTAGGATTGACCCAAGTAACAAAGTGTGCTTCTCAGGAAGATGGAGACATACACAAGCGCAAAAGAAGTGAAGTCCTGAATACCCATAACACACAGATGGAATGACACAAGGACATATGGATTTGAATGCAAATGTCATGGAAGTGTCATGCAAGGGTCTTGGTCAGGCAAGCGTCATGGTCACCTGTAGCAAAAATGTAGAGATTTCTGACAGCTTGTGAGAATATGTCCTCAAACCCTCTAACAAAACTTTTCAAGTTAGTTTGATATTAAGTTGAATCGTTTTAGAGAGGACTTCTGAACTGAAGGACAAGTTTCTTACTTTGTTTTTATTAACAATTCTTCTACTTGTGATAATCATTTAGAAAACCTGTTGATCTTTCGCAACTGACATATTTTAAAATCTGTAGTTCAAGGATATCTCAAGATGAGAAATGATATAAAGATGATATAACTTAGGGATTTTTTCAAGGATGATAGATACTGCCTTTTGACTAAGTTGGATTCTTTCTGAAGGCTTGGGATATGACTTTAAGGGAGAATAACTTAAGGCAATTCTCCAAAGAGAAACCTTTTAGCTATGGAAACAAGGGAGGGGGTACCTTCAAAAAGCAACTTGGAGGAGAAAATTATTTTTTCCTGGTATAGAAACAGAGGATTACTCTTCAGTCACAAGAAGTCATAAGAGTGTTCTTCTACAGCAAAGAAGATGAGGGTGTAAACTCCTGATAATTATCTTTCCAACAATTAAGAACTGTTAGAAAAAAGAAATACATCTTACTCTGCTTGTGGTACTCTAGGAAAACTGCAAGAGATTGAACTGTTTTAAAATAATATAAAGTTCTTTCTGATGGTTTTGTGGAGTGGGAAGTTCAACATCAGGTTAATAGTAGGTTCTATTTGTGAGAAAGGCTCAGTCTCTGGCACCAAGATGCATCCTCCAGAAGAAGTCAACATTGCTATCATTTTGTAAAAGGAAAAGGAGCAAAAAATGCTAGGATAATTGTTTCAACTTCTATTTTAAGACGAGTAATCCTACTCATGAGAACTGTACACCCCCCCCCATTCCTACATTTCCTTAAAAAAAAAATGCCACCTTTTAACATTATCACAAAAATTGGCAAGTAAGTTTTAACATATGAATCTGGGGAACATATTCACACTGTAGCCCCTCCTTTCATATATAAATATGTATAAGTTAAAACAGGAAGAGCTCTAGAAAGTTTTCTAATAATGCTAGATTTCATCAGGATTTTGTAAAAGCCATTGCAGACCTTGGATTGGAGTAGGCAACAACAGCAAAGCCTCTTTATATGGTAATGAGATGTTCACTGCTTTGCCTACTCCTACAGAGAGGACTGGATCTGTCTTAGGAGACCTAGGAAGAGCATTAGCCTAACAGCCCAGTCTGACTTCAGGGTGATATTCCTCAGGTTGCCTAGGAGAATAAGTTTTCCCAATTACTGAACTCTGCCTCTGTAATATTTATAGGTAATTTTGAGAAAGAAAATAGCCTGATAATGAGACTATTTCTCAGATGTTAGAGGCGCTAGCAAGTAGATCAACATAAAAATCTTAAAAGGAGGCTTTTTTGAATTCAAGTGAATTGGAGGGGAAAAAAATGAAACACAAGTAGAGAATTTCTTCCTTAGAAGCTGGACATCACATAAGCCAATAAGACAAAAATGAGAATATGACTATACTGTCCAAAAATTGCATGGCTTTGGCTAGTGAATGTTTTACTGAAGTAGGCAATTTTCAGGAAGAGCAGGAGCTGGCAGGACTCAGTGATCTGCCCCTTCTGCCATGAAGCAAGTCTTAAGAGCCCTTTTTTTTTTTTTTTTTTTTTTTTTTTTTGTGTGTGTGTGTGTATGCGTGCCATCAAATACAGATCAAAGTATCCTGTATTTTGTGTATACTACAGTACTACTTGACCCTACACAAAAGGTCTGATATTTCTAGTTGATTATTTCATGAAGAACTAATGAACTCTAATTTCTTAAATTTGACTCAATTTTTTTCTTGTTAAATATTACAATAAATAAAACTGGGAAGACATTTATCTAGTTAAAACAAGAACAAATAACACAAATAAAATCTCTCCACAGCCCCCAAAACTAAAAACTAAAAAAAAAAAAAATCCCAAAACCTATTCTGGAAATGACTCTTCCCTAGTAATGGGAGAAAGGAATGTTCTGTTCTTTAAGAAAGCAATGATGACAAGAGACTTGAAGTTCCCAGCCCATGTGTTTCCTAAGTTTGCTTCCTGTAGTCCCACCTTTCTTAGTAATGCAGTTTCCCATAACCCTTCTCTCTCCATCAAATGTTATATTAAAAACATATTACTCCACTAGTGGTCTTGCAGAGTTTTATGTATTATATAATGATTGGATATTGTAACTTCTTATGAGATGTTTGGTTGATATATCAGGGAGGCCAGTTTTCTTCTGCAGGGGAACTGAGGAGGAGTATATCTGGGAAAGAAGGGAGGTGTCGGTGGCAGGGGTAGGAGACAGTGGGGGGGGGCTGTGGACTTAAAGTTCAAGAGAGAGGATGAAACTTGAGTTGGAATGTAATATATAAGAATAGAATTGATAGATAGACAGAGATAGATAGATTTATTGCTTTTCTCTTCCTAATTTTTCTCTTATACATATCAGTTCTAGGATGTCAATTAAATGGGCAAATGTGTGAAAATGTAAATATTATATCACTGTGAACTTAAGGTCCTAACAAATCCCTATGTGTTTATATATTTATTAAGAATGAAATTTCAACTAAGGTGACTAAATAAGACACACCTAGCACAAATGCATGTAGCTGTTACTTGTTAAATACTCACAGCACAGTGATTTGCACTTGGTGTTGTGTTGGAAGAATGCCTTCGAAGGAATGAGGGAAAGCTCAAAAAAAATGCACAGTGTTTTCCTCTTAAATTGCTATTATTGTGATATGATATAAAAACATAAGCCTATGCACATTTCTTTCAAAGAACACATATTTAACTCTTTTATCCCCAGCCCCAAATCAGGTGCTGGAAGTAGAAAGGGAAATGGCACAATGAGAGCTCTGTTGCAAGGGTGGAGAAATTAAGGAAAAGTGAAAAATCAAATATCTGTTTCAATTCCAGTATTATTCTTATCACTTTTCCAGGTGATTAGCAAATGGCTTTAGATGTTATTGTGGTGATATTAGTGAAAATCTGAATCATTTAGGTATTAATACTCCAAACACTACAATGAAAATATAGGATATAACATGGAACTCGCTTATTTCCATGTTATATTTATGTTGTGTCTGCTATAAACAAATACCATGAGGAAATTCTCCATTATGCCTAACTTGTTTCCTGTTAAAATGCTTGTTCCTCAATGGATGCTCATATCCATGATTTCTGTCCTTGGTAGAGAATTAAAACAGCTGGCTGCAATTTGCTGTGCAAAGATGTTAAAAGACCCTTCTACATAATTGAAGACCATTATTAAATTGTCCTTCAGATGTCTCATTCCCAGGCTAAATTATCTCTGTTCTTTAACCTTTCTCATTACCCCCTATTCTTTAATTTGAAAACTATCCTTTGGGCTCTTTGGGATGCTTGCACCTTATATGACATATGGCAGATGTAGGTCTCAGAGTTCTGCATAGGTTATACAGATAGCTCCCAATAGAGCCAAGCCACTAAAGCAGACCCCTAGCAAAACTACTTTTGAACAAAGGAGACACTGCCCAAGGAAAAAGAGAGATCAACAGAGTGGTTCTATTAACATCAGATGGTAGGGAATGTTCTGATGTCTGAATCATGAAGTTTTGGATTTCCGACCTAAAACAGGATGCTCAAGTCTAGAAAGCCAACTCTGACAGATTACTTTCTTGGGAAAAATCAGACAAAAATCAATGGAAGCTGCTCAGAGTCCAGGAGCACATACAATGAGAGAGGGAATCTCAGCATATGCCAAGCAAGCTAACCAACTACCACCACAAGTCCAGACAATATGAGAAAAAATAAGCACTAACCTGATTCTTTTAAAGGAGAGAAGAGAAAGGAAGGAAGGAAGGAAGGAAGGAGGGAGGGAATGGAAGGAAAAGATTTCAGGAGAATATTTACTTGAGTGTGTGTGTGTGTGTGTGTGTGTGTGTGTAGAAACATCTGGAGTCCAGAGATCATTTCATCTACTTACAACCTACATGTTAGACAATTTCACATGGGTGGAAATGGTTGACCTCACGTCATTATGCTTGCTTAGCAAACACCTTACCAGCTAAGCCATCATCACAGTCATATTACTCCATGTAGTGTATTAAGCCTTTGGGTTTTAATAAATACCCACCCATCTACTCATCAACCCCATAAGTTAACAAGGTGTGTGCAACAGATAAGAGAAAAGGTATAAGCTCAATTAAAAAAAACAATTAAAAGATGGTGAGACCATGGGACTTAGAAGAATAGATGCTACTGCTAATTTAATAAATGAGTATTATCCCCAAGTGATTCTAGATTTGTATTTTCACATTTACAGACAAGGGTAATTCTCACCCTCTAATCAAAGAAACTCATTTCACTAGCCAACTGAAATCATTTCAAAAAGCCAGGAAATGTCAAACTTCATAGACCA
This sequence comes from Phodopus roborovskii, assembly GCF_943737965.1. Lineage (NCBI taxonomy): Eukaryota > Metazoa > Chordata > Mammalia > Rodentia > Cricetidae > Phodopus > Phodopus roborovskii. The sequence continues at coordinate 29,577 of NW_026125255.1, read as the reverse complement.
ACTGTTCCTCGGGTTCACTTCTTCAGTTAGTATACATACAACATAATTGCTACACTTAAGGCTCAGAAACCATCAAAAGAGGAGGAAGGAAATATTTAAACAGTCAGAGGATCAAGATATCTGGTGCAAGATAGTTTCTCAAAAAAAAAAAAAAAAAAAAAAAAAAAAAAAACAAACCAAAACAAAAAACAAACAAACAAACAAAAAAAAAACAGGACGGAGACATGGAGTGGGGGCTACGAAGGAGGGGATGGATCAGGGAGGAGTCAGGGAAAGACATGGGGGTGAATATAATCAAGATACATTGTAAAATTAATCAAAAATTTAAAAATTTAATAACAATGTGGTGTTATAAATTATACCTATCTGCTGACTAGCAGTGTTAAAAGCATCTAATTACAAGGCTTTAGGCTAGGATGATGCTCACATCTTGGATTCCTGAATAAGTAGTCTACCTACTAATTACGCATAATTTAATATTAATCAATCATAAAATTCCAAATAACCTCGAGGTACTTTCCAGTATAGCGTACCCAAGTCTGGCAAATTCGGCAAATGCCTGGTTGTCAGAGGTTTCTTTACTTGGTTTTTGTTCTCAGCCCTACAAAGCCATCATTGGCATCTTCTGCTTCTATGCTGTCTGATCTGTACAAGGATCTTGCTTAAATGAACAAACTCTGTTCATGCAATTAATGTCTTCCTTTTGGTAGTCCTAGTGGACAACCCCTCCCCAGATTAAGTTCTATTAATTCATCTGATGAGAAAAATAATCCCTATTAACTAGATATGGCTAACTCATTGACTGTCTACTTTAGTAGCTGAAGACAAAATGGATTAAAAATCAGATTTAGTAAGCTTTATTTAAAAGTTTAGAACTTTTAATTTAGAGCATAAGTATTTTGATTAGATACACTAATATATTACTGAAAATCTTACACCAAGATTTCAAGATGCTTACAGTATGGAATTTACTAAAAAACAACATAGTGAAAACTTTTATGTAATGTAGAAAAATAAGAAATATTTTAAAAATAAAATGTAATTAATTAATCTCATATTAATATTTTCACATGCCAGCTACGCCATTTAGGACGTCTTAAAACTTTTTTACTGCTTCATGTAATATTGTATAACTTAAAATAACTTTTATATTGTTCCTTGCACAAATTCCAGCCAGACCATAATTAAGTTGAAAGTAGCAAATATTGTGAATGGAAATGTGACATGTCTGAGTATTCATAGTTCAAATATAGCCTAGTTTCTCCAAATATTTTCTTTTTTAAGAAATTGGTTTGTTTCTAAACTTATGTATTTATGTCTGTATTTTGGTTTAAGAACATGAGTACACGTGGGGAAGTTGTATGCATACCTTTAATCCCAGCACTTATGCGACATGGCAGGTGGATCTCTGTAAATTCCGAACATCCTGGTCTACAGAGCTAGTTCTAGAACAGCCAGGTTTACGCAGAGTAAACCTGTATTGAAAAACCAAAGGAGGAGAAAGAGGATGAAGAGGACAGAGGGGAAAAAAGAAGTCTTTGGAGGCCAGAGAAGGGAATTAGATGTCCTGTGGCTGAAGTAACAGAGTTACAAGGGTGATGGGAGATGTCATTCTATATATATGTTTCTCATACTGGTTAATGAATAAAGCACTTTTGGTCAATAGGAAAGCAAGATAGGTGGGACTAGGAGATGAGGAGGAAAGAGGAAGTGGTAAGGAGGAGTCAAGATGGAGAGACTGGGGAGACAAGATGCCTACCCCATTCCAGGGTAAGATGAGACCACGTGGAAATACATAGATCATCAGAAATGGGTTAATACTTAAGACAGAGATAGCCTATAAGAAACAAGTAACTGGCCAACAGCATTATATCAAATACAGAGTCTCTGTGTGTTAATTGGGGCCGACGTGGCGCTGGGACAAGACCAGCAGGAGGAAAAACATATACCTTACATAGGGGTTGTGAGCTGTGTAACCTGAGTGTTTTGCACTAAGCTCTGGATCTCTTAAAGACAAGTACTGAAGGCTAAGTACTGAGTGTTTCCAGGCCATATCACACATGTTGTGAAAGATTATTGAACCAAGCTTCAGTTTTGACCTTTATGTCCATATTGTGACATTGAAACAGTGTACATTTTGGTTTGTTTGGTTGGTTGGTTTTTGTTGTTGTTTTGTTTTTTGGTCTCTCTTTGTAGCCCTGGCTATTCTGGAAATCGCTCTGTAGAAGAGGTTGGCCTCAGACTCAGAAATGGGCCTGCCTCTGTGGGTTTTCTTTTTGTTTGTTTTCATTTGTGTTTTTAAGCCTAATTTAATAAGTTTAAAAGTGACTAATGAAATATAAGGGAAGTTTCCTCAGGTTGAATTATCATTCTTTTTAACATTCTCCTAAGTTTTGATTAAAGAGGCCTCCCTTTAAAATAAACAAGTTTTAAATAGTACATATGGAGCTTCAGAACTTGGAAAACAAGGAATGAAACAGAAAAGGAAGTAAAAAGCGTGATAATAGTGTAGTTTGAAACCATGGAGGTCATTTGAATGACCAGATTCAAAAACTCTGGGCTCAATTCCATTTAGACTTGGCTTCTTTAAAGACAAATAATAACAAGTATGTTAGTTCTTTGTGAATTGTAAATGATCAGAGATAACCATTCTTCCTATGAAAGAATAGAATTCATAGTAGCGCCTGTAACTTGCTCAAGCTGGGAAAAGTAGAGTTATTGCTGTCAGGAGAAAGGTTCCTATTCCTAATTCCTTTTGAATGACAGAATCAGATATCAACATTGTCATATAAACAGGCTGGTCTGGGATTAATTCCCTGGCCAAAATGAACAGACACAAAAGAGTTTTCAGGAAATCTGTGCTCTCCTGCTGTCCCTGTGGTGCTGGTATTTAAAACAAACAAACCAACTGAAAGAAGCAGGAAGAGTTCTGAAACAGATGAAAAGTAAATCAGTAAAACCTACAATATCTCATTTTAGAAAGGAAATGACAAGCTATTTTCTTTAGGCCACAGTTGTTTAGTGATTGTTCCTCTGCTTAAAAAGCAATAGATTCACAGATGTCAATGAGCGTTGTTTCATAAAATAGGAAAGATGTTCGAATCCGTGTTCCAATCACTCCTGTTAATTGTGGGTTTAGCAATAGTCATATCAATGTATTGAGTGTCTGATCAGCCCAGGATCAAAGTACAAATTTATAAAAAAAAATAGCTTAAAGGGTTGAATTTAGAAACTAGAGAATCTTTGCTTCTTCACAACTTTCACTCTCCACCCCACTCCTATACTGGCATAGAATATGGCTTGCCAAAGAGGATTCTAATCATTGTTTTGTTTTGTCTCTTTTTTTTCTTTCATTGAAAATAGATTTTATTTTCTCCCATAATAATCCTGATTGCAATTTCCCTTCCCTCTTCTCCTCCCAGTTCCTTCCTATCTCCCCTTCCATTTCGATTCCCTTTCTGTCTCTCCTTAGAAAACAGACATGGTTCAAGGGAATAAAAGAAAATACAATATAAGAAAGTAAAATATAGGGAAATAAAACAAACCAACAAACAGAAGGAAAGGAGGTCCAAGAGAAAGAACAAGAAACAAATATAGACAGAAAACCACTGGCTTGCTCAGTTGCCCCATAAAAACACTAAACTGGAAGCTGTGATACATGTGTAAAGAACCGGTAGGGTAAAGAGAGGGAAGAGAACATATACACATATATAGAATAAAATAAATAAATAGAATTATTTTTAAGAAAGTGTAAAATCCCTATTTCACATTTGGAGACAAGGAACCTCCAAAGATGACAATGACTTTGTTTTCTACCGGTAGTTTTCTGCTGGGTATGGGACCTACCTTTAAGAGTAGATGTAGGTGGAGGCTTGCCATCTTGCAGCTGCTCTGAAATAAACACATTGAGGCTTATGTTAATTATAAATGTTTAGCCAATAGCTCAAGCTTGTTACTTACTGTCTTTTAGAACTTAACCCATTTCAATCAATCTATGTGCTGCCCTGAGGCTCATGGCTTTTACTTTTATTAATTTTTTTTTACATCAAATTTGTTCTCTGTTTGGTTTATGATTCCTGACTCTGCTCTACCTCATCCCATCTCTCTCAATTTGATTTTCCTGAACAACTTTATCCTGTCCATCTAATGGCAAGTCAGCTTGTTTATTAAACCAATCATTGTGATGATGTATTCACACAGTGTACAGAAGGATTATTCTACAGCAATGGGTGCTTATTGGGCAACACTTACACAGATAATAATAAAGTACAGCAGGAATACTTCTCTGTCCTCCCTATTAGATTGGCTGACCAAAGAGATAGAGCCCATGCAAGCAAAACCATGCCTCACGCTTCCCTCTTTCCACTTCTGTCTGCCTGAAGCCGCACCCAAAGTGGAGTGGCCACCATTACAGATTCGCTGGCAAGACACTGCTAAAATGAATTGTATATTGCTTCTGGGTTAGGGAAGGGGTCATATGTTCACTTCTCCTTTAATCTCTAGGCCTTCATCTGGTACAGACCATGTAGGCCTTGTGCATCCTGCCTCAGTCTCTGAAGGGTCATAAGCACATTCACCTGTTGATTTAGAGGGCCTTGTCTTTGTATCCTCCGTCCCATCTAACTCTTACACTCTCTCTTTTGCCTCCTCTTCAGCAGTGTTCCCTGAGCCTTAACAAGAGGAATTTGTTGGAGATATCCTGCATAGGTCTTAGTGTTCCAAAGTCCCTCACTCTTTGTAAAATGTCTGGCTCTATTCGTTGCCAACTGCTGCAGGAGGAAGCATCTCTGACATGGCTAAGCAAGACTGATCTATGAGTATAGCAGAAGGTTGTTGGGAGCGATTTATTGCTAATTTCGGGGTTGTTTTTGGTTTTAGACAAATAATTCTTGGTTACCCAAGCAGTTCAGCATGGATTCCATCTTGGAGTGGAAATTTGTTGGTTACTTCCACAAAATTTGTGCCACCATTGCACTATTATATCTTACAGAATGAACACCTTTGTAGATGAAAAGTTTTGTTATTCACCTTTCCCCTTCAGTAGCATGCAAAGTACCTTTCTGAACAATAGGTAATAGAATGTTGGGGGTAAAGGCTCTATGTAGGCACTGGCTCAAATTCTCCATCAGTGACTTAAATAGGTGTTATCTTTAGCAATGGGTGCTTGCTATCTATTTGTCGTGTCAGACTATAATTTTGTCAGACAATCTGGGTTGTTTGAGGATTCCTATGGTACCCCTTTGGTCAACAAGTCAATTTGATGTAACCCAATCCTGATACTGGAAGCTTCCAGAGGTGACAAGATATGCACAGTTGTGGCTCTATATCCCCCATTATTTGGCAACCTCATTTAGTTAGTCTTCATTAACATATGTATTTTAGGGAAGTTCTATAGTATAAAGTTTCCATACAACCACCCTCAAATGACCTTTAACCAATTAACTGCCTCTCCCATATTACCTCATTTCTTCCCCTCTCCCCACCCTTTCTGACCTTGTCCTCCAATTCTTGCCTCCTTCATCCCTCATTCACTACTATTCTATTACCCTATCCTAAAATGATCTGTCATTACTCCCTAGTCCCTTTACTCTAAACTTAACCTCTATTGTTCTATGGAATTTAGCTTGTTTGTTATTGACATAACAGCTAGCATTCATATATAAGCGAATACACATCATATTTGTACTTCTGAACCTGAAGTACATCAGTCAGAATATTTTTCAAGTTCCATCCATTTATCTATTAATTTAATGATTTCACTGTTTTTTTTAAAGCAGATATATAATACTCCATATTGTAAAAGTACCACATTTTCTTTGTCTGTTATTTTGTTTAACACTGAGGATCATTCCAATTTCTGGCTACTATGAATACTACAGCAATGAACATGGTTGAGAGAGTGTCTCTGGGGTAAGAGGAAGCCTTTTTTCACTATATTATCAAGAGTGGTATAGCTATGTTTTGGGACTGACTGATTCCCCTTACTCTCCATCCTCACTAGAAAGAGCTTTGGCCTTATCCATACTGATGAGTATAAGATGAAATTACAAAGTATTTTCTATTTGCATTTCCCTGATGATTATGATGTTGATCATGTCATTAAGTGCTGCACATCCTTTTGAGTTTGGTCCTTTAATTAAGAGTTCTATTTGTTTAGATCTGAAACCCATTTTTCATTGGGTTATTTGCTTTCTTGAAATCTAGTTTTGTAAATTCTTTATATATGATGTATATCAGTCTTCTATTGGATGTATAAATGGTAAAAGAAATCTTTTCCCATTGTGGAGGCTGCTTCTTTGTCTAAATGACTGTGTCCTTTGTCATGCAGCAGCTTCTGTTTCATGAGATCAAATCTTAAAATTGTGTATCTTAGTGCCTTGGGAATGGTTTTCTGTTCAGAAAGTCTTTTCCTTTGCCATTGAGTGCAAGGCTACTCCTGACTTTCTCCTTTACTAAATTCAGGGTATCTTGTTTTATGTTGGGTTCTTTATTCCATTTGAAGCTGAGTTTTGTTTAGGGTGGTAAGTGAGGATCTATTCCCATTCTTCACCATGCAGCCATTTACTTTGACCATCACTATTTGGTGAAGATGCTGTCTTTTTTCCAGTGTGTCCATAGGTTCCTGGATTTATGTCCCTCTCTTCAATTTAATTTCATTGATCAATGTGTTTGTATTTGTGCTAATACCGTACTGCTTTTATTGTGAAAGTTGCATAGTACAATTTGAGGCCAGGGATGAGAGTGGTGATACTTCCAGCACTTCTTTTATCATTCAGGGCTGCTTTACCAATCCTCCATTTTCTTTTTGTTTGGCTTTTGTATCTTCATATGAAGCTGATGATTGTTCTTTCAATATCTGTGAAGAAGTCATTTGGAATCTTGATGGAAATTACATTGAATCAGTAGATTATTTTTTGTAAAACAATCATTTTACTTCATTAACACTACTGGTCCAGGAGCATGAGGGATTTTTACATCTTCAGATATGTCTTTTTTTGGGGGGGTTCTTTTTGTTTGCTTTTTTAAGTTAATTTTGTATCCAGCTACTTTGATGAAAGTGTTTATAGCCAGTGGAATTTTTAGGGTAACTTTTGTATACTATCTTTTGACCTGAAAATAAAGATATGTTGACTTCTTCATTTCCAATTTGTATCCTTTAGCTGTTTTATTACTGTACATAGTATACCAAATATTATAGTGAATAGATATGGTAATACAAGGTAAATACTTGTCTTGTTCCTGATTTTAGTGAATTTTTTAAAATAATTGACTAGGGGGTTATAGGTTTGTTTAAGTTACTTGTCTGGTTTTGATTTAACTTTGGTAAGTACAATTTATTGAGAAAATTATCTATTAGATTTTGCAATGTTATAGAGTACAGGTTTTAAAGTGTATTCTTATGATCCTATGGACTTCTTCTGTATGTGCTATTATGCCCCACTTTCATATTTAATTATGTTAATTTGGATCATCTGCCTCAATCTTTTAGTTAATGTGCATAAGGTTTTGTCAATCTTATTGTTTTTCTCAAAGAAGAAACTGCTTGTTTCATTAATTCTTTGTATTGTTTTTCTTGTTTCGTTATTAATTTGCACACTTTATTAATTTGGGTAGTTTCTTCCATTTACTGTGAGTGTGAATTCTTTTTGTTCTAGAGATTTTTAGGTTTACTGTTATATTCCTAGTATGACATTTGTCCGATTTATGTATGAAATGAGAGGAATGAGCTTGCCCCTTAGAATTTCATTGGCTCTCATAAGATTGGGTATGTTGTTTACTCATTTTCATTTAATTCTATAATAAAATAATTAAATTCTTTTTTACTTCCTGTCTTGACCAATTTTTCATTCAGAAGAGATTTATTCAGGTTCCATGAGTTTATAAGCTTCCTGCTGTTTCTGTTTTTATTATGCCTGGTGTTAACACAAGATCCAGGGTGCTATTTTAATTTTCTTATATTTGTTGAGACTTGCTCTGTGTCTGAGTATATGGTCAATTTTGGTGAAAGTTCCTTGAAGCACTTATAATAAGGTGTATTCTTTTTGTTTTAGAGAAAAGGTCTCTTAAATATTTGTGAGATGCCTATGCTTTATAACATCAGTTAGCTCCAGTATTTATTTGTTTAATTTTTGTCTGGGTGACTTATCTATTGGCAACAGTGATATATTAAAGTCTCCCACAATCAGAGTGTTCAGAACAATATGTGATTTAGCTATAGTAGTGACTGTTTATAAAATGGGGTCCCACTGTGTTTGGTGTGTAGATGCCAAAAACTGAAATATCCCATTGGTGGATTTTTCTTTTTCCATGTTCTCTCCAGCATAAACTGTCTTTCCTGTTTTTATTTTAGCCATTCTGACAAGAGTACAATGGTATCTCAGAGTTGTTTTGATTTGTATTTCCCTGATGGCTAAGGATATGAACACTTTCTGAAATGTCTTTTAGCCATTTTAGTTTCCTCTGTTGAGAATTCTCTATTTAGTCTTGTACCTCACTTTTTAATAAAATGCACAAATACAGTCTATTATGTTTCCTGTTCTTGACAACCCTAATGCTTATTACTATTGCTTTACTTTATCTCAAGGAGGCAGAATCCTGTGACCAAGTGCCTTCTTGAGCTACACCCAAATTTCCCTAAACTCAATTTTATATTTTCCCTGAATCAACTTATATATTGAATGATTTGACCCTGCTAATAACCCCTGTATGCTTCAGTAATTTTCCATGTTTTATGTAGATAAATGCCTATAGTTATTATTCATATTTTAGTACTGATAATAAGTATGCCTGGAATAGTGGTTCAGGCTCTTAATTTACAATGGGAAAAGTTAAACAAAGTAAAGGGAACAAAACTAATGGTAATATTTAGATCAAGTAAGGACTAGTTTTAAAAATTGATTCTGAGTATAGGGTCTCCATATGAAGAAGTCAAATACTAAGGCATTATTTGTCACAAAAAAAAAAAATAGCTTTACTATGCAGTAAACAGACAAAGGTAGAAAGTACTAATTCAGATTTGCTTCCCGATCAGTACAATCATAAAAATTTAAGGGAGGGGGAGAAATGATACGCTGTATTGTTCATTTGGTGATGAGAAAGGTATTTTAGCACACTTTCAAGAAAGGGTGGACTAACTCCAGTTAATACAGTTTGAGTTATGTTTTATACAGATTTTACAGTTGAGCTGCCTGGCTACTTGCATATACCCTTGAGTCAATTCTGAAAGATTTTCCTATAAAAACAACTTGAGAATTTTTTATTCAAGGAGTGTGTGTGTGTGTATGTGTGTGTGTTTATTATAGTTTAGTAACACATGAATTGTCTCTTCAAAACCTCATGTGCTGTGAACTTGTTTCTCATATGCTAGAGTCATGTTGAGAGATAGTGGGAAGTTTGAAGGTTAAACATAACAGAAGGAAGTAAGTCACTAGGACTACATCTTTGGTGAGTATTTGCCCCTGATCCTTTCCTATCTCTGACTCTCTCCACTTCCTATTTTCACCAAAACATTTTGCAGTCATCATACACTGCTGAAACACATGTGATTAAACATTCTTGGATTGAACTCTAGATGCTTGAGCCAAAACAAATTCATTCTCGTTTATTGTACTTGTACTTTCAGTGATTTTTGTCAGAGTAATGCAATAGTAACACAGGGTGTGTCTGCCTCCACTATTTTTACAATTATACAACAAAGGCATTGTTGTAATATGCAACAAGAATCTTGGAGTACTTCATGGAAGCAAAGTGACTCATAACTATATATTATTTGATATGAAGAATATTAATATTGATTGCCCATCTTTCACTTACTGGATGAGAGTCTCTTCCAAGAAAGATAGTTGTATCTCCTTTGTGATTTGAGAAGAACTTTACTAATTCTATCTTTCAACAATAACATTGAAAGACATCAAGATAATGTTTATATTAATGGTTTATGTATTTGGATAACAATTAAATGAGTCTAAATATGGATACAGAGAATATTACTAGAGAGGTGGATAGCCATTTCTAGTTAGCAACATGGGGGTCTGTAATGCTCTAGCCATTCTCATCCATTCATCCATTTTTATCTCTCATATTTCAATAAATTTACCTTTAAATGTTTTATCTGAATTTCAGGACAAGCCATTCAACTTCCACAAATTAAAATAAACAGTGCATTTAGTTATTCTAAGAAGTACAAACAGAGTGGTCACTATTGTTTCTATATGTGGCTATAATTTTCATTCAGTTTTTATGCGTTCTAGATATTATAACCATAAACAAAAATTATGGAAAATAATATCTAGTCATTAGGACCTAGACAGCTTGTATATTCCCAAATGAATTTTAGACTGTAAATATGCTGAAAGGATAGACTCAAATGTCATTTATGGTAAATAAAATGACAATCAGATGGATGGACAGATATATCTTGCTAGTTAAAAAGTAAAAAAAGCATGAGCTTTCTTTAAAAACAGAAAAACCACACTGAGCCTACTTTGTGCTTCCTGCATGTGTGTGAGTTGAGACCAATCAACTAGAGAGTGGGTACCATTTCTAAAGAAAACTTAATCCCCTTCCCCTAGCAGTCATTAATAGAGCATATGTAGTTAGGAGGGAAAAAATTTTGGTAGTGAGGAGAAGTGAGTCTCTAAAGGGATAGGAGTATGAGAGAGATAAGATCAAACACAGTATGTGCATGTATGAAATTCTCAATAATGACAAATATGAATGCAAAAACAATTGTATAGTAATTACTGCTTCTTGGAAATTTGAAAGTTATTCTGGTTTGGAGAAAGGGAATTGGATTTTGCAATGAGTCATGCTTTCTCTTAACCCTGGATTGTAATCTGCTATCTAGTCCTTCTACCAAAGGCTCCTTCCTCAAAAGCTCATCTCCAAAGCCCCTAAGACACTTCAGTAATGCTCTCTTTTTTCCACTCCTAATCTTAAATTATTTAATTCACCTTATATTTTCTTTGTATTAACTGTACTGTTTGAAAGCCTGTTTGAGGGCTGCTTCCCTCCATCCTGATTTTGTTCTCAAGTGTATTCTAATCCATCTCTCAGGCATCACGACCAAGCCTGCTAGGGCCAGAAATACAGACTGATATTTTAGCTCAATACTTCACTGGTACTAAGTTAAATTACTTGTACTCCTTCATCTTATATTCCCTATAGGTTTAATTTTTATGTCATACTAAAATTCATACTGAAACCCAATCTTCAACATGATGGCTACTTGGGAGTTAGTCCCTTGTGAGTGAGATTTTAGGTCCTTGAGGTAAAGTCTTCATAAATGGTATTATAAGAAAAGGAATGTAGGGGTTTATTTCCTCATATCTTTTCCACTCAGGATAGCACAAACCAAGAAGAAAGTTCTGTGATGACCCTCTCTCAATTCTCATCTAGATCTGATATTTTTTTCCTTATTTTAGTCACATAATTTGTGATACCTTGTTACAGTAGCCAAACCTGTTACGAATAAGATTCTCATTACAACCTTTTGCCCTCTCATTGGCTTGAACCAATTACTTTTCTGTCTACTCCATTTATTATGAATCTTAACAAGAGAACATATTTTGTTTCTATCACTTTGTTGTCTGTCCACCTAGAATAAAGTTTGGCATATGAAGCTCAATGAATATTTGTTCTGTTGAACAAATGATGAAATGTTTGTGATACTGAGCAAGATTCTGAAAGGTCAGTGATGTGAGAGACCTCCAATGATGCCCCAAGTCTTTATAATCTAAATGCTTAACTCATGGTAACTACATGTCTGGTGGAAAATAGTTCAGAATGCTTTGTGATTAGTGGTTAACCGTGTAAAACGTATATCAAAAATTTCCTAAGCTATCTTAACCCTTAACATTTAGAAAGATGAATATCCAAATTATTCACATTTTTACCATTTGATAAAGACTTATAAGTGGAATTGTACACTTTAGGTGAATAAACAACACCTCCAAGGAATATGTAACACTTGCCCAGAAGAGTCATGCCCCAAGAGTTAATGAGTTTTTTGATTCAGTGCATGTTATAGTGACACAGTGAAAGGCTAAGAGGTGACTAAGGATGACATTTTCAAGGTGACATTTGTAGTTTTTTTTTTTACATCATAAATATAATCATATAGTTTTTATAGTTGAATGTTTTAAATACTATAAACAATGACAGATTAGTGGAGTATAGAAGCTTAAACATAACTTTGTCAGTTAAGAAGGCACATTTCACAAATTATTTGTGCTCTAAATATTTGCTGATCATTTTGGGTTTTTTTTCAAGATTTATATAATAACAAATACCAGTTTTATCTTCTCAAATCCCAACATTGAATGGGTAGTTTGGGTTCATTCATGTAAAAACAATACAATAGATGAATGCTATTATAAGTAAGCCACATATAGTTGCAATGGCCTATCAAGTGTCTAAGTCTAGAGGTTTTAAAAGGATCGTTAATCAGGGTAGTAATGACCTTAGAAAAGACTGGTGGTAGAAGAAATGGAGTTATATTTCAGAGTAAGTTAGAAGAAACAGTTTTACTAAGGTAATGAATTAGTTGAGTTATGCAATAAAGCAAATACTTCCTCCTTTATGAACAGATAAATACGTAATTCACATATATATCAAATATGTTATACAGCTTACAGTGTGAATAATCATATATTCTATAATTTTGTTGGAGCTTCTGGTAAATTCTAACACAATAGCTATTTAGACTTATAATTTTTACATAAATTTGAAAATCTGAAAATGTAATACATAATGATATTCATTTAAGAGAAGGTTTTAATATATTTTATGAATAACCCATCAATATAGATACATGTTTTAAAATATATGTTCATAGTTTAAGTAGATAATCATCATTATATGTTTCTCTGTTTTAGATTTATTATGCTTTAGCTATTTGGGTTGAAATATGCAATAACAATGCCTATATAAAAATATTATATTTATACATGGACATTATGAGTTCAGACAGAATCAGATTCATAAAAATTATACATAGCTGTCAAAGGGGGAAAAAAGTCTCAAAAAATGGGAACCATGCTGAGTGTTCCAAAAAACAGAAAACAGAGAAAAACCTTCTACAGACAAATGATTGTAAATAAAGTAGACAGATAACTTATCTGATGACAGTAATTACTTCATTAGAGATGTATTTTCAGTGAGTGATAAGCAAACTAAAAGTTGATAAAATGTTAATATGATAAAATAAAATGTAGTTCAGTTATACTGTTCAAAATTAGAAGCCTTGAGAATATTCAGGATCTACCTCAAAATATGAAAGAAAAAATCCCCCATTGATCTTCAGTCAGCTATAGCTGTTTGAGAGTGAAGTGGACCATGGGAATAGGTAAGTATTTGCATATATACTCCATACATATTGCTCCTGATATGAATGAGTAATGGTTTTAGTTGAGATGATTTTAATGTAACAGAAAGTGAAGAATCACACAAACCAGGTAAACCAGGGAATTTATGTCATGGGCTTAGGTCTCTTGAAACTTCTTATAGTACAATGCTATTAAGACACAACATTTCAAGAAATGATGATTCATGCAGCTTGGGGGTTCATACAGGCTGAGGAAGAACAGACATCAAAGTTCTGATGATGGAAAATGTTTACGAATTCATTTTCTCTGAATGGAGTGCCAAATGCAAAGAGATAAGGAGGGGGGTGATAGGATGTCTTCTGAGTTTTCATAGGAGAAGAAAAAAAAAAAAAACCTAGAGAATTAATTGACTTCGAGTAAACATTCCATACTCTTACAATGTTGAGATAGTGGAATTTATTCTTCTCAATTAATTTTTGTAAATTTTGAGAAAAATTCACTTTGTAGCCTGTGAATGTACTTTTTGCCCCAACTTGTAATTCAGAAATCCCATTGGCATCCCTCCTCATTGGATGTTCACAAGAATCCAGACTGGTTATAATACGTAATCCAATCTTCATACCACTTTAAGAGGTTTTTTTTTTTTTGTTTTGTTTTGTTTTGTTTTTGTTTTGTTTTTTTAAGTAGGACACAAGGCTCAATATTTAGAGATGTTTAAGAAAATAAATGAATTTACAGATCTAACCAGTACTAAGAAATCTGAATAAAACAATAGTCTTAACTATTGTCAACAAATATGAGTCCTAATTATCAGGGCTGCTGGTAGAAGAGGGGTCAAGTGACCAAGTATTCATACTATATGTTTCACATCAACCCTGACATAACTCCAGTGAGATTCCCTAGACTCGACTATAAAATACTAGTATTCACTTGTCTTTTCAACTTGTATGATGCTGGAAATCTAGTTGTACATTTGTGCTCTGAGAGGCTGCCCTTGTGTATTGCAGGATCTTAGATAGGACCCATAGACTACACTACAATAAAAGTGTTCCAATTCAGTTTCTCCTTTCAGTGCTTCAATGAAGAGATGTGGCATGACTTACCATCTTTGCTTAGGATGGTTTGGTTAGTAGTTCCTAAGCTGCCTTCTGGCTCAGTGGTTCTTTCACTCAAAATGACGGATCCTTAGTGTGATTGTTCTTAAGACCTTCACTCAGTGCCTGCTCCTCTTTCAGATAACAAGAACAGGATATAACTGCTCCTCAAAAGCAGTGAACAAAATGGAGAGACTTTCCACAAGACTCTGCCTTCCAGAGGAGGTGTTTCTGGTCTGTGAAAAAAAGAAGTGGGGAAGCATATACAAAATGACACACTCCTTTTTGTTTATGGAACATAGAACATACCAGCCCAAGTGCTGAGCAGAAAGGCAGGGTTGCTTCTCTCTCTCTCTCTCTCTCTCTCTCTCTCTCTCTCTCTCTCTCTCTCTCTCTCTCTCTCTCTCTCTCTCTCTTCTGCCCTGCAGAATCCACCAGGGGTTCATTAGGACCCCAGTCCCCAGCTCCTGCTCAGAATCTTCAGAAGTCTTTTTCATTCAGCACCCAATCACATTTGCATCTTTTTGACTTCCCTGTTAGATAATTTCCCTGCTGTGTCTGAGGAGAAAAATCAGCCTACTCTAGTTTTTCTGTCCTGTATTTACAGCCAGGAGTTTTCTTTTCCATTTTCCTGGCTGTGAACCCTCCTTTCATCTCCCTGATGATCTGATTGCTTGACATATTCAAGAAGTTGGTACTTGGACCCCCGTGCTCTATGGAATAAAGTGGAAAGTGGAGAAAGTACCAATCTCTTTTAATAGAACGTGGAAAAAGCTTAGTCTGTAAGTAGCTATTTTACTTCAACTCAGTTTCCTTCTTTAAAATATTAGGACCAAAAAGAACCAAGTCTAAGATTAACATGTTTAGGCTTTCCTTGTCTAGGCATTCATGCCTTCCTCTAATCATGAGTTTGTCTTTCAGAGCTAGTCCAGAGCACACATATATGTCCTTGTGTGTGCCAGCCAAGCCCTTTGCCACCGTGGTATATTCTCAGCTCTTCTGAATTCATCTGTACCAAACCATTTCTCCTTGTTTAGAGTTACTAAAAAGTAGTCTCCATATCACCAACTAAGTGTACATCCCATGTCTTGAGAGACCTCAAAAATCTGTATTCTCATTTTTGACACATGTAATCGCAGAAAAACATGCTATGCTCTTCCTTGGGGGAGAGTAGATTTTCATTTTGATGTTTCATTCTGGTACATTGTGAGTTTTGATGTTCATAATAAGGTTTCAAGAACAATGTAGAGTTAAACCATCTAGTGATACTTGGCACATAAATTTATTTATTTTTCTATCTTGGAGAAAATAGACACAAACATGCAGCTTACTTCTTTAGTTCATGGACCCCCATTTTAGCCTTAGGAAGTCTAAAGTTTTGTTGATCTTTGTCTCCACCCAGTAGGAAACAAAACAAAACATGTTTCATTCTTTCATCTTCTCAGTATTTTCCCAGAACTTGTCTTTCTCCACCCTTCTCTTTAATTAATAGGCCCAGTGTTAAGCACATGCCTTTTGTACCTCTGTTAATCTTGGCAGACAGGGGAATGCTGAAGCATGCTGGCTGGTGAGAAAGAAGATGCCTTTTCATGTGACTTGGCAATGCAAACATTGGAGAGTGTTCACTTCTCTTCCATGGAATTTACACATGTGAGTATGAAGCTTGATTCTATTTATTTGTTTATTTATTTGGAAGAAAAACACTTTTTTTTAACTGCAGAACTCCATTAAAGGGTGAAATCATATTTTAAGGTGTTTTAGAAGTGAAGGCATGTTATTTTCCTAAGAGAGGAGGATATTTTTACCGATGGATTAAAACTACTTGCTAATGAATTTTACACACAGGTAACTAATGCTTAGAGATTCAGTGTAGTCAGTCATACAAATCAGGATTATTCAACATGTATCCATAGACTAAGGCTGAGATAGGGCAGAAAGTGTGAGGTGATTTTTATTTCATTTGGTTTCTTTTCCTTTTTTCTTTTCTTTTCTTGATATGTATACTAAGTTATTATTGAATTCACAGGGATCCCAATGCTTTTCTTTCCCAAGAGCTTCAATTAAGAGCATGGGTTCTATGTCTGGCCTAGAAAGCATGAGATTTTTAAAACAAAATTATGACAGAAATATTAATTAAAATGTTCATATGGTTTTTTTCAAAGAGAATTTTTGATTTTAGAATGGTAGGTGGCTTTATGAATGAATATGCTGATGTTAGAGGTCATGTCCAACAAGAGCTTCCTATCTTTGCAAGTAACTATTTGAAAGGTAGTTTTATGTCATTATTTGGCTTTTCAAGGTGAAGATAATATGTTATAAGTTGTTTGGTCATGCTATTGACTTCTTGTTTTATTCTTTCTCAAAAATTATATGAATTATATAAATAAAATTAAATACATTTCTAGAGTATATAACTACATGATAATATATGGTGCTCTTTACCCTATTTTCCCAAGAAAATGTTAAACATATAGACTTTTGTAATTCAAAGACATTTCTAAAAATTAAATAGTGGAAAACTGTCTTCAAATCAATGCCACTTGCTTCTGCAAAAGATTAGTCTACACTCATGTAAATTTGTTTTCATACATATTTAGCTATCCTTGGTGCAAATATAATTTACTAGTTTTAGGGTATGTAAGAGGAAATGATCATCTGGTTGAGAATATAATCGCTAATATAAAACTGGGCCCAATGCCCTGGGCCCAAATGCTGAACGCAGCATTGGACAGAAATTTGAATTGCAATATTTAGTCTAATTCCTCCCAAGAGTCAGCTTATGCATACAGATATCCACTTCTTACAATTAGATACTGTAATTTACATACAATCAGATAACCTTCTTCATTCTGTGTCTTCCTTCAACCCCTTCCTTATCTCATCACTCCCTCTCAAGTTGATCATCTATTCTTTTATTTTCACATATATAAATATATCATCATCATCACTATTATAAATCTCATCATCACCACTACCACCATCATCATCTTCAACATCATCATCATGACTGTCATCACCATCATCACCATCTGAGTCAGAATACTAAGAAGAAAGTGCTTGAGATTGGGAGAAAGAAAATGTTATCAAATGGCTAAACTGCTTGTTGACTTTTCTTTTCCCACCAATGCCAGTATAGATAGCCTTATACTCCACAGTATTAGGATAGTATATGTACCCTCTACTAACTATTGACATTGTGACGCTGCAAAGATAGAAGTTGTTTGGGGAACAGGTGGGGGTAGATTGGGGTTATGAGAGGATGGGAGGAAGAGGGAATGGGGGGAAATGATATGTAAAATGATTGTTTCTAAATAAAAAAAATAAGTATGTTAAAAAGCAAACAAACAGTTGTTAAGAAAAAATCAGGCTGAACTTGCACTGGTCCCTACTTCAAATAGACAACAGCTCTTTCCTCTTCCCCCTTTGGGTGGGGAGGCCCCAGCCATATTCCTGGGAGCATCTGCAGATGTAGGTTTGAGCTGCAGGCCCTGAGCAGCATCAGTGAGATGCCCAAACCCCATCCTGGAAGCAGCATCACAAGAAGACATGCTTCAGTCCCAGAGCAATATCAAGTGGACTACAAGCCTCAGAACTGGGGAGCAGTGTCAGAGGGAGGCCTCAGCCTTGGGCCCCAGTGATCATCAAGTAAAGAAACAGCAACACTTTTCAGCAATAGCTTCTAGAATCTATTGCAAAAAGTTCATCTTGGAAAGATCACTTGTACCTAGCCAGCATCCACTGCCACTTCACCATTACCACCATCATAATATCATCATCACTACCATCATCACCATCATCCTCACTATCATCATCATTACTATTATCATCACCATCACTGTTATCCTCACCATCATCATCACGGTCATCAATATCATACTATTATTATCATCATCACCATCATTATCACTATCATCACTGTCATCCTTACTATCACCTTCCCCACTATCATCCTCTTCACTGTCATCATCATCCTCACTGTCATCATCTTCACTATCATCATCATCCTCACTGTCATCATCATCACCATCATCATCATTATCACAATATTACATATTGTGATATATTATACTATATATATGCCTGCTATGTATGTTTAGTGGAACATTTTATTGGATAACCAATTAGCGGGCTCATATCAGGGAAAAACTAATTATCTCCATGTGAACACTCATAATGCATTGCATCTTCCTTGTTTTCCATCCTATAACAGAAAAATCATGCATTGATGCAATTGTCCATTCAATCAGTCACTTTTGCATGTATTTAGTAAAAGCATGCAATGTACAGAATGCAATGCCTTTTTTAAAATTTAAGAACTTTTACATAGAAACACCTTAAGTAGAGCCAAATCTGAATTAGCTTGAAGTTACTGTAATTGATACGAATGTTTTTAAATTTTTGTCTATGGCTCTTAATATAAATACATATCTTGCAACAGAACCATTAATATTTTTTACTGAGTTCTGGAAAGTTATCTTTCATACATTATATAATATATAATGTCTAACATTTCTGGATTCTACATTACTTTGAACCACAGGCATTTTAAACCATGAATTAGTAGATTGATAGTTTTTAGCACATGGAGAGGAAAAGGAACTCCTATGCAAATTTACTGAATGGTGTGTGTATTTTGTTCTTCAGCCTGAAGCCTCTTCAAAAGTTGTCACCTGGTAGGAACCACTCTGTGGTGCTGCTTGCATGTGTGGGGCTAAGGTTTGCTGAACAGTCAGAGAATGAAAGTCTTTTTCTTTGAAGAGTACAAGACGCCTATCAAGGAGATACAGTGACATACTGTCTAACAGTGGTAACTTGCCTCTACCCATGTGGTCAGAAATAAAAATAATTGAAACATGGTGTTATTGAAGTCTCCGGCTTCCTCTCCTGGTTAAAGAAAGGAAAAGAACAGACTGCACAGGGTAAGGTGTCAGGTTTCAGCTTTTCCTGTCTCTCACTCGTGAACTTACTAAAGAGACTAAAATTCAGAAAAGAAAATCTAAAGGGCCCGAGCATTATCAAGTAGACTTTGAAGTGCCACTTGGTTCTTGGTATGCTCTCACAAAATAACAGCTGCTGTGATCAGGTCGCTGTGCTAATCCACTGTAAATCATCATACAAATGAAAAGTGAACTGCAACAATTGGCATATCTATTACACTCACAAGTCAGAGGCCCTCCAATCCCAAACATCACAACACACATGTATTCTCTGTGTAACCTCTGCCCAGCTTGTGCTTGAGAGTTTCTATGTCAATCATATAAACAAAGAAAACTAACATATACCAATGATTGAATTCATAGAACCACATGAATGCTCTACACACCACACACATACATGGTGCTATTCCAAACACAGGATCAGATATTAGTCCTTGGTCCAGCTTCTTTGGTTCCAAAGATAATTGATGCATGTGGATTTCCAGAACCACATTTTGGTGAGAAGAATAGCTTTAGAATTCTTACTGCAAATTCTGAAGTATGGAAGCAATTTAAGTGATTTTGAGGGCAAGACATGAGAACTGTCTAAGACACACACTCACACTGTTCTACTGGATTTATATTAAATTGAGCTCTCAATTACAGATGATCTGGTTAATACAGGAAATGAGATCTCACGTGCCTCCATTTCTTCTTAGAGATGTCAAAATCATAGAAACCTGAAACAAGACAAGTATTTGCTTCCCAGGATTTCTGATTTAGCTTTCTAATTTAAAGGATGTGAAAACTGATGTTTAGTGGAGACAGACATTTCAATGGGAACAACAACAACAACAACAAAAGACTGCACAGGTTTAAGATGATGATCCTATATTACAAATGATTTCATAAGGCATGTTGGACACTTTGTGTACTGTGGAAAGCAATAGAAAATAATATGAACCAGATACAATTGAGCTTGTGTTTCATTTTTTTATGAGGATTTAAGTGGCAATGCAAGGCTCCTTACGAATGGTATGATGCCTGCCCTTAAATGCAGGCGTTTGTTCATTTGGAGTACAGTTAAAAATCTCACATATGCAGCAGCATTCTTAAGAACTCCTGTGCATTCAGAAGCTGAGGTTATCATAACCACATGTGAGGATTCCTGTACACTGGCCTCTCTTGCCTTGTAATCTGGGGAAAATGAGTTGGAATTGAAAGACTTCAAGTTTTGCAATATATTCCTGTATCTTTATAAGGAGAATTCATTTTAAAATTGTAGCATTCACTTACTAGGTATTCATAGCTTTTCTTAGGTCTAGATGATATGCCCTCCATACTTTTGAGAAACACCACACAGCATCAGTTCATCCATAGATAGTATCTATAATGGGACACATACACACATTTTTGCGTGTGTCCTGACTTAATTTTCATCATCCTAATATTCTTAGCATTTTTTTCCTGATCCAGCCTAAGAAGAATGTCCTCTAAATAGGGCATAGTGTCATTGTTCTTGTTGTGGTCCATGCACCTTTAGATATTCAAATGGTGAATGTTCATATTCAATTTTCTAGGTTTCTCTGAAAAACTGTTCCAATTTCAAAGAGCAGGGTCACACTGGGGATCCAAGGTAGCTCAGTTAGCTTCACTGGCCATTTTTAAACCATTTCAATTTCCCCCTCAGAGTACTGAGGGCCCCTCATTCTTCCCCTCTGCTTCCTCCACAAATTATCAGTGTAAAGGTAGTCTCCAGTTGGTGGATGAGATGACATCTGACTTTGGAATGAGTGATGAATTGAGATATTTTCTTTTTAAATATAGACTGTTGACCATACACAATAGAGTATGCTTCTGTGGGGAACGAAAAAGCACTGGATGAGTGTATAAAGAAAAGGTGAAGTCACTAGCATATATTTGTTTTGAAGGGAGCACTGGCATATTAAGGACTAATTCCTTGGGCACATGGAAAGTTAGCCAAGTGCCTTCCCATCTCATTGGGGTGAGGCTCATTGGTTTAGCAAAGGCTTCTGGGTAAATGTGTATATTGACAGCATGAGGAAGTATGAGTATTTACAAATAATTGACACTCATGTGCAAAAACTAGCAACTGAGACTTTTCTTTATAGATGTTTACAGCTAGGGACAACTAACTTACTTTGACTAGCTGCTCCTGTCTCTTGTTAAACATAATGCTTCAGGTTTCTGTGTAGTTGGAACCATTTTATCAGAGTGCAAACAGCTAACTTGACTCCATCTTTTCTCAACATGTGTCTTGCCTTTCTTCCTTCTCTTAAACTTGCTGCCCCAAACAGGTGTCTAGAACCAAACAGTATTATACACCAAGTCTTCTTTCACAATCAGAATAGTGCCCTGGAGTTTCTTTTCTCATATTCTACAAGTGCCACCTTCAATCATGAGGATGATAGCAACAGCTTTTCATTACCATCACTGTCACAGCAAAGAAAACAGATCATGATTAGACATTTAAAATGAGAGAGAAAAATAATAGATCAAGAGTGTCTCTCTCTAGATTGTATCACAGTTATCCTTCATTTTACAAATAATATCCACTTAGGAGTGAATTCTGGGTCTGGGTTATCTCACTCAGGATATTTTTTTCTAGTTACATCCATTGGTCTACATTTTCATGATGTCACTGTTTTTTAACAGCTGTGTTACACTGCATTGTATAAACATTTCCTATGCTATAATCCATGGAGAAAGACTAGACAATAAGGAGGGTTCAAGGGTTAATGCCTGGATCTTCCTAGGAAGCAGAAATAGGACAGATTTTGTGAGAGGGTTGTTAGCAGGGAGTGTTGAGAACATGAGTGATCAGGTTGCAATGGGAGATTACTGAAAGAGACTATTAGAAAGGGAGAGCATTTTGGGATCACATAGAAATTTGGCACAAGGGAATCTTCCAGGAATTTACAAGAATGATCCCAACTAAGACTCCCCATTATAGCAGATATGCAACATGAAGTGGTCATCTACTGTAAGCAAGAGTTCAAGCAGAGGGTTCAGAATTCCAAACCAGCCCTATAACCTTTGACTTACAGTCTGTCCTGCCTATGGGAAATTCTCAGGAAGGGTGGCCTAGAGATTGAGGTAGTTGTTAAGCAACAAGTGGTCTAGGCTTAAACCCATGTCAGGGAAGTAGATCACCCTGACACCTGACTCCACCTAGAACACCAGGACCTACTGGCTGGATCACCCAGAGACCTAAGATAGAATCAGACAAACCTGGAAAAATCAAGAGTCACTGTAATGATACCTAATAATATTCTGCTATACATACAGACTGGTACCTAGCCAATTGTCATTACAGAGGCTCCATCTAACAGTTACAGAAATGATGCAGCCAAACAATAAGAAGAGCTCAGTGAATCCTATAGAAGAGGAAAAGATTGTAGATACCAGAAGGGTGTCAAGAACACCACAAGAGGATGTTCAGAGTCAATTAGCCTGGGCCCACAGGGAGCTCACAGAGACTGAAGCAACAGCCAGGGGGCTGCATAGGCCCACTGTATATTAACTGTCAGTTGTGCAAATTATTCTTTTTATGAAACTCCTAAAAGTTGAGCAGGGGCAGTTGTTGACTCCTTCAGCGGCTTGTGGAACCCTAATCATCACACTGGGTCAACTTTCCCAACCTTAATACATGGGGAAGGGATTATTCTTAAAGATGCTTAATATGCCATGTTTTGTTGATATCCGTGGCAGATCTGCCCATTCCCGAACATAAAAGGAGAAGGAGTGAATGGGAGGGGTGGAAACAAAGAAGGCATGGAATATAGGGACTCCAGAAGAGGAAGAAGTGGAAACTGTGGCTGGGATATAAAAGAAATAAAAATGAGATGAAGAAAAATGTGAGTCTGAAGGAGTAGCATTGGGCGTTGGTGGAAGGTATGTGAGGACAGGAGGGAGAGGAACCGGGGTTGATATATAAAATAAGATTGTTTTAATTTAAAATAAATAAATGAATAAAAACAAAATAAACAAATAAAATAATTTACGTGACTTTATAAAAAGCAAGTATCTCTCAACTGCCTTCAAACCTCATTCATTACAGAAAACTTATTAGTCAATCATGTTAATTTGAATTACCCTCCACCCTACCACCACCCAATTTTATCTAAGCTTGTATTACCCTCCACATAATTTTATCTAAGTTTTTTTCTATTTGCTTACTTTAAGAAATTTATTTTTTTTTTTTTTGTTGCGATAAATTTATTTATTTTGTTGTCCCATCCCTGGCAGCTTCCTTTGACAATCTGGTTAAGTGCTGCATCACTCTTAAATATTCTTTCAAATGTCTTCTACTTAAGAATATTTCAAGTCAATGACTTCACAATTCCACACAATAGCTGTACTTTATCCATTTGTTCAGTGATTTAAGACCCCCTTCTAGTTTATATTGATGTTTTCATAATGGAAGCATGAGTAAGGTTTTTGAAATTTTGCTTCAATTTCTAAACTGTCCATTTTCAAGTGCTTAAGATCTCCTAGGAAGCCTCACTAACTTGTTTTATTTTAATCCTAAGTATGATAAATGGGGTATAATATAAAGTCAAATACATTAAGTAGATTCAGTATCATGATTTCAAAGTCATCAGGATATTAAAATATTTAAAGCACTAAGCTTTGCATAATGTCTGCAATCAGGTTAATTTAAAGCCCTTTGGTTATGATTGGCAATCAAACATGGTAGTCTCATTTACCATTAATTCATAAGGATCAGGAGGTCATTTACTTATAATGATGGTCAGTCTTTACCATAGAGAAACAGAATAAAGATAATATCATTTTCAATGCCTAAAATAAGAGTTTGCAGAATATATGTATTTGTAGGAGGTTAAATTATCTAATTGGAAAAAAATATCAATTGCATTGATGGAATAGCAGTGATTTGTATTATTTTATACAACTAGCCTTTAAATTATAAATGTTGTATTATTATACTATTTTGTCAAAATAAATTAATGAATTTACAGTTGTTTTATTCCCAGTTTTGAAAAGAAAGTTAAGGTATTCTGTTTGGGTTGTCCACAATTGTCTGAGTATGTGATTTTTTACCAAACTCAGATTATATTCAATTGAATTTCTGCACATTTACTTTGTTTGCATGTGTTGGTTAGGTACATTACAAATGAAAAAATTAAAATTTTTATGACAGTAAGTTTTCTCCACTGAAGGGTCATTGGATATATCAACCATACTCCACAGATGGATACATTACAGAGAGTAGCTGTCCAACACAAAAGGGACTTAATGGTTCTATGTAGTTTGTTTGGTGTTTTCTTACAGGTAAATTTTGAAAAAGCTGACAGCACTAAATTGATCATTATTGCAAATCATTCTTTTTCAGAATTATGACTGTATTTTTCATTTTAATTTCATTGTACATTTCAACTACAGTTCTCCCTCCCATCACCCCCTCTCCAAGCCTCCTCTCATCCTCCTCACCTCTCTCACAGCCTACTCCCATTCCACTCCTCCTCATGGGTAAGGGCTTCCATGAGAAGTCAACTGGTCAGACACAATAGGTTGGGGCATGGCCAGGCCGCTTCTCCATGCATTAAGACTGAGCATGGTATCTCACCATAGGGAGTGGCCTCCAACAAGCTAGCTGATGCAATTAATTATTTTTAACTAGTGGGCTACATTTGCTAGAGAACCTCACATTCAACTGGTAAAAATCTGGACTCTTTGGGTTACATAGCTTCCAAAATTATCCTTCATCAATAATTTCATGTACCTATGCCAGTCCTTTTAAAAGAGATTCATTCAACAAACACTGAAAAATTTCAGAGAAGCAGACACACCTGCATCTCAGTTAATTTCTCATTAAATCCAAGTAAAGTTAGGCAGGTTTTAGAAAAATAGTTCTCACTGTTTTTCGTTTTGTTTTGTTTTTCCTTGCTACAAAAAAAAAAAAAAAAAAAAAAAAAACAAAAACAAAAACAAAAAAATAATTATTTTGCTTAAACTTAGTCTTTGCTTTGTGTGTCTTGGGCTACAGGATATCAACTTTTAGGAACTTTTTGCACTTTAAAATGGAAAGTTACTTTGTGGAAGGTTCAGTATTTGTCTTTCAATATAATTTGAATAATCCTATTTCTGATCCAGTATGGCAATGAGAACAATTTAGGGAAAAGAGCCAAGTTTCTTATAGTTCAAAGCAAGTCTATCATATCTATCATGACTTATGTAAGTGTTGGCTTCTTTTTCCATGGAGAACAACTTACCAGAGTCGGGGACCATTTATAAGACTCCTCCAGGATTGTTATCAGGGAATTGACTATAATACTTGGTTGGAAGTTTATAAATAAAACTTGGTAAGAGCAGATCACATAAAAAACAATTAATTTATATAAATTCTACATCCTCCCTGGCCCAAAAATGTTTTTTGAGCTATCTGTTCCTTTTTAACACCGATGAGAACTATATATAAATAATTCACTTATTTTTAATTAAATTTGCTCACCTTGAAATTTTTTCCAATGATTCAAAAATGTTTAACCTAATTTCAGTAAGAAATGTTGAGGATAAGGATAGGTCCAAAGGGGTGAAGGTAGATTTTGATGACAGAGGGACAAAATCACAGAGTTAACTTTCCATTCTCCTACTCTTTAGTCATCAGTGTTTCTCATGGTCCAGACAGCTGACCCTTTGCTGCATGAACTGTCCTGATGTGCAGAAAGAGATCTCCTTTGACTGTTGTGATCATTCAGTGAGTAGACATGGGCCCTCAGTTAGAGAAAACCACAGCAGGGAATTCAAAGAAACACAGTACAGAGCTATCCGGTGTTCAAACAATTAGGTCTGTGTTTATGTAAAACAGCTGGCCCTTTTAACCCATGTTCAAAACAGCATAAAAACAAATATCACTGGCCCACAGGAGAGAATCAAGGCCACATGGACACAATGTATAAGTTAATTAGCACAGTCTACTGGGCCAAGAAGTAATAGACATGGCACACTGCTTCAGGGAACAAATAGGAGAGATGAAAAGAAGGGTTACAGCCAAATTTCTTCTCTCGGGAGTGTGTGGTCACACACAGGTCACATATCTGGTGTACAATGCAGAATTTTAATAGACAAGTTACTTTGCAAGTCTAGTTACTATATGGAGCCAATGCAATAAAACTCTCTATTCCTCCCTCTCTCTCTGTCTCACACACATTTCAGCCAGATGAACTGTGTGGGTATGTACCAGAGCAGGCAGGCATATACTGAGGCATATACATTCATATCAGAGCTGGTTCAGATATTAGAAACAATTTTATATTTAAAAAACATCTCTATTTTCCTAGTTTTTTTAACTATTTCCACAATATTTTTTAAAATGAGTTATTGATTTTAAAATCTTTAAATGAAAGTAGATTTAGTATATATTTATTTATTTTTAGTCTTCAGAGTCTAAAATGGGTGATATTACTACAGTATTATTATCCAGTATTATGAGTTAGTCTGTTTTGATTCAAACCAGAATTTGCTTTGGTACTATGTTTAGAAGTAGCTGATGGAAAGCAATTTTGTCTTTCAAGGAGACAAGATCTCTTATTTGTTGGTATAACAAGCATCCAAGGTAAAAAATTCAATAAACATACACAAAACTGTTAGGACAAACTAAGGGGGGATTGGTGTTATTACCCAGCTAAAGGATCTGACTAGTTTAGTAAAATTTATTGTGAAGTACAATGTTGTAGGAGAAGGAGGAAGAGAGAGGAGAGGTGTGTTAGAAAACAGAGCAATTGCAAAACTTTGGCTCAGGCTAACCAAACAATGCTCTCAGACTGGATCACCTTTAGTTGTGGTCTCAAGTTAATAAAGCTACAAGCTTTTACCACCTCTGTTCCAGACATTATTCATACACATGAATATGTTTGTTCTCTCTTTCTCTCTCTCTCTCTCTCTCTCTCTCTCTCTCTCTCTCTCTCAGTTTATGTATATGTGTGTGTATGTGTTTATATAATTATTATACCATGGACACAATCTCATAAAAGAAACAACTAATCAGCATTTTTTTTTAAATAAAAAGAAATAGCATGGTTTATCTGAAGGAGAAATCATTCTGTAAACATGTTTCTTTTATTTGTTAATGAATAAAGCACTGTATGGCCAATAGGAAAGAAAAATGGGACTAGGAAACAAGGAGAAGAGAGAAAGTAGTAAGGAGGAATCAACATAGAGGATTGGAGAGAGAGCAGAACCGCAACCTCTCTAGTAGGATGAGACCAGGTGGAAATACTTAGATTAATAGAAATGGTTAATAATTAAGACAGAGTAGCCGACAAGAAACTAGTATGTGGCCAACAGCATGATATCAAATACAAGTCTCTGTGTGTTAACTGGGTCAAGCCAGGGGAAACTACTCCTTACATTTATCTAAAGCAGTGATTATCAAGAAACAGTGCTTTCCTCTATTGCATTAATAACTAGCACCTGGGACTAAGCCAGAACTACTGTGTCTCCAATCCTAGCCCAGGATAACTGAATCAAAAGTTCTACAGTTTGCTTCAGGAAGCCAACCAGAGGTTCTGACACACTCTGAAGTTTGAGACAAAAATTATAAAAATACTTTAAAAACATAATTGAGAAGTTTTCAAATCTAAGAACACACACAAAACTGATCAATATGTTTTAGGGCTCCACGATAGGACTGGGACTGAGAACAGGTAATATGCATAAGTGGGTTGGTAGGACACTGATGAATGTGGATTTTCTCAATCCTTCCTTGACTATTTGATCTGCTTCAGTAATGGGTCACCAATAGGTACTGTGTCTAAGGTTTTACCAGTCTGTGTCCCAACAAGGTTCTCAGCAGGAAGATTTTTTTCCCTCTTGCTTGGATTGATGGGAAGAAATAAGGCAGCCTTGAGAGTGGTGAGGATCTATACTCCATCAAGTCTCATAGAGACCAGGAGATGGTTTGTCTGAGGTTAACAATGACAAAGCAGAGAAAATACCATCACAGCTAAGGGTTGTCTGAAGACCTTGGTTACAACAACAAAAGTGTCCCATAGGTTTGTGTCTAACATTTTCTTTGTGGAACTTTAGCTCACTGAAATGTGAGTGAAGATTCTTGAAGCACCTTAAACACCTAGAGAAGAGTTTTATGAGTTTAGAAACAAAGTCTGCCCAAAAAAGAAGAGGTCCTTTTACAATGGGAACCCACCTGTGAGGAGTATCTTACAGTTGGCTCATAGCCAGGTCTTTAAATTTAATACAGCAAATTTAATTAAGAGTAAGGGAGCTTTATTTTTTTTCTGTTATTTTTTTTCTTTTAATGAGCTTTCTTTCTCTGTGTAACAGCCCTGGTAAAGGGCTTATTTTGCCTCACAGTTTGAGGATTCCATCCACTGGGTAGGAAAGTCAAGCCGCTGACTTTCCTACAGTTGAAACAGGTGGTTTTACTGTGTTTGTAGTTGGAAAGCAGATAGCAATGGTTCAGAGGCTTAGTCATTTCTTTTTGACATCTCGGGATCCAAGCCCAGGGATTGGCAACACTCACAGTAGATTTATCTTCCCATATAAACTAACATAATCGAGGTAACTCTTCTAGGCATTTTTCAAAGCCTGTCTTTTAAGGTGATTCTAAAGTTTATCATATAAATAATGGAATTACCATCATACACTGGATTTATTCTTGTTCTTACTTTAGAGTGTACTCTGAGCTATCTTGTAGAAGCTGTCACCCACTGAATTCTAATAATTTGTAAACAAATATCCTCTTTATTATATCTGAAGGTGGTAAAAATGTAAAATACATAGATTACATATATGTAATTCCTATGTGTAAAAATAGAAAGATTTACATATGGTAAATACCAAAGATTTTAGTAAAAGTGAAGTATTGGCCCCTGAAAGTTTTTTTTTTTTTTTTTTGTGTGTGTGTGTGTGTGTGTGTGTGTGTGTGTGTGTGTAAACCTGTTTGCTGGTACACATTCATAAGTGTGTGGAGGCCAATTATGGATCCAAGGTGTCTTCCTCTATTGATAGTCACCTTACTTTTTGCTGGGGTCTCTCACTAAACCTGGATGTTGCAGTTTAGGTTAGGAATACCTAGTCATCCAGCCCTAGGAATCCCAGTCTCATCATGTCTCCCATAGTAGGATTATAGATTTGTACAAACACATGTCTCTTTTATATGTATATATTCTTGGGTTCAGCTTGAAAACTCATAAATGCTAGATAAATACTTTATCAACTAAGCCATTCTCCCAGCAC